>NC_133773.1:98163551-98187384 GCF_003597395.2 Chelonoidis abingdonii
TGCATCTGATGAAGTGGGTATTCACCCACGAAAGCTCATGCTCCAAAACGTCTGTTAGTCTATAAGGTGCCACAGAATTCTCTGCTGCTTTTACAGATCCAGACTAACACGGCTACCCCTCTGATACTTAATGTATTTGAAGACCTATCAGGTCTCCCTTCAGTCTCCAGGAGTTCTTGAAGATAATCATTGTTTTTCTGAGATTGCTTCAGCTAGTTCCTTAAACACCCCGGGATTAATTTTGTCAGCACCTGCTGACTTGAATACACTTAATTTATCTAAAGGATTAATTCTTTTCTTTAACCTGTTCTTTCCCTATTCTCACGTGTGTTCATTCCCCCTCGTTAATTGTTTAAGCATCTGTCACATTACAGTTTTTTAGAGAAGACTGAAGCAAAAAAGGCATTAAACGCCTTAGTCCTCTTGGTATTGTCTACTATTAGCTCTCCCTTCTCTTGCTCCTAATGTATTTTATATCCCTTGCTAGGTGTATCTCATTTTGTGCTTTAGCCTTTCTGATTTTGTCCCTTCATGCTTATGCTATTCTTTTATAATCATCCTTAGCAATTTGACCATGTTTCCAGATTTTGCAGGGTTCCTTTTCAATTTTAAGGCAATTAAAGAGCTCCTAATGGAATCTTGTTTTCCTCTTACTAGTCTTCCTTTCTTTCATTCCCATGGGGATAGTTTGCTTTTGTGCCTTTAATATTGTCTCCCTTCTTGCACAAATCCTGATTCTGAAATCACATATTCATGAGATGCATGCTGAATATGCAAGCAGAGGAAAACAAGGAGATTGAGAATGCATTGGCCTCTAGCATTTGGTTAAATTCATACCCCACGGTCAGGACATTCATTTCTGTCTCTAAACACAGACAGAGCAGAGTTACAAGCACAATTTGTCTTGTTGAACATTTAATCAATTTTGGAATCCTTAGGTGGCTTCAAAATCTGTTTCCTCTTGCAGTGTTACTGCAGCAATACAGATCCAGATTATCACCTTTACTCACACTGTGTAATACCTTACTCCATAAGCTCTGCTATTGAAATGAATGGGTTATCTGTGCATTTTTCATTTGTCATTGTGTAAAACTAAAGATTTGAGTTATCAGTTCATTGAGTACTAGAGAATATTTCTCCATCAATAGCATTATGATACTTGTCTCATCATTTAATCACTAAGGCAATATCATTTCTAGACCTAACAGGACATATCCTGGTCCCTGCTCAGGAAGATTGTCACCTGAGGATGCTCCTACAGTGTAGTTCCTCCATGAGTCACTAGGATATCTTCCATCACAGACCCGGCACAGGAAGCATAGCAGAGGAAGAATGTTATGTTTGTGGCATACAAACAGAAAAGTTGGATTAAAAACTAGGGCTGTCAAGCAATTACAAAAATTAATCACAATTAATTGTGCTGTTAAACAATATTAGAATGCCATTTATTTAAATATTTATTGGGGTTCCTATATTTTCAAAGATAGGTTTGGGGCTTCAGCCTCACTCAGGGCATGGGGTTTCAGCCACCACCCCGCTCTCCACACTGCTGCAGGCTGGGGCTTTCCTCCCCACCCACAGGTATGTGATTAACACATTAATTTTGTTGTCAGTTAATTGCAGGCATTAACTATGATTAATTGACAACTTTAACAAGAACATAAAATACTTTTGCTGGACGTTGGCAATGTAACACTACATTATTGTTTAGAATTCAGAATAGTAACACACAAGAGCCCAAAACCAGAGAGAGACAAAGCCAGCTGCTCCCTAAAATAGAGAGTTACAACTCTTACTGTTAGCTGGCTCTCTGCAGCCGGACTCTGATCATAATTTTCCATACAGATCCCCCTAATCTGCAAGCAGGACCAGGAAAATCCTTTGAAGATTTAAAATGATAGCTTACCATTTTAATAGCGTTTTCAGTACATCACATGAAAGGAGCACAGAAAAGGCTTCCCAGAATTCTCCTGCTTCAGGAACAGCCCCTTAATCATGGGCAGCCAGGCCTAGTGTAACACAGCCTTCTAGCTTCTCCAAGTTATGACAAACCTCTGGTTTGCTCCAGGAACAAAGGAGTTTAAATATGATGTCCCCCATTCATCTTGCACTGAGTACATCTCACCAGACCCAGAGGATATGGCCCTTTGCACTTCACACTCCACTGCTAAATATGTTAGAGAGTCTTTCACACTGGTTCAGAGAAAATGAATGGTGGGTGTAAGGTACTACCACTGGTGTAACAGAGTGGAGAACACGAATTTGCTAGTGCTCTATATTGATTTTGCACAGGTAGAAAGGACTACAGAAGGTGCAAGGCAAAGGAGAGTCAGACATTTATAATATTCCATCCATACATGTCCTTACAACATTAAAGATATTTATGCAGTGATGCTGCCATATATTTTTCAGAAGTTCTGTCTTCTTGCTAGTAAGATATTTCACTATTCATAATGTCAACAAAAAATGAATTTAACATTTTAATATCCAAATGTATTCATTAGTAAGCTGCCTGATGAGCATATATAATAAATAAAATTTGTGAGGAAAAATTATCTGAGATGTAAAAATGTTATTAGCTAATAAAACAACTTCTTTCTTGTTATAGTAACATAATCTTAAAGTTATCACTGACAAGTCTCTTACACAGTTTTCCCTATCTTCACGATTAAAGATTTTCCAAATTCTCAGCAAGATATTACGTGATTATACTTGATTGTGATCTGTACTTTATCTCTTTGGATTTCATTTTTCCTTTAAACTAAATATTCTTTTTGATTTGCAATAGAAGACAGTATGGATAGAATTAATGAAAGTATCTTGAGGAAGGCAAGAAAGCAGGATGTCAATCAGTGGTGCCTGATTTGAGTATTAGGAGATCCTAAAATATTGAATTTGTCAAAGCTTAAGAAAATTAAATAATCAATTAGTAGTAAATCAGTGCACAAATATTATAAGCAAATGGTTATTAACTAGAAGTTATAAAGAATCTTCGTTGACTATTTACAGTCTTTGATGACAATAGAAATACACTGACTAATAACTGAACTTTAAATTATATAGTAACTCTACATTTAAATAGTTTCTTGGGAAAATATTGTATAACAATACCAGTTTGGGATCTAAAGTTATTGTGTTTGACTATATCTCACACCATTTCTATCTTGGTCTAAGCCAGGCCAGTTAAAAACAGGAACAATGTTCCCAAAATTACTTATATCATGAATTCTGATACCATTTGAACCTTGTGGCTACCAATTCCCTCATAAATGCTGTATAAATCATTTAAAACTTTATCTAGGAAAATGGCTAACTAATCGAAAGTGTATTCAATGCTCATTATGTTTTCATTTAGATTTGCTGACGAGAAATATGAGCATCCCACAGTCAATGAAGTGTGCTAAGCTGTTGTTCTTCTGCTTCATTTCCTGTCAAATATTTAGCTGTTTCTGAAAGGCAGTGACTGCATTCTTAGCACAACATGCTGCTTGGGGGCAATTTTTTGATTGAATAGCAAAATTATTCTTATTTTGTGTGAAAGTTTCTCTATAATTGATTGTGATAATTCTGTTCATATTACTATAGTTAAAGCAGTTTGGTATCAGTGTTTGATTAAATACTGAGTAATTAGAAAAACGTTTTGAAATTTTGGTTTCATTTTTCAAATCTTTCATAATTATCTTTCAGAAATATAGCCTAATAATGAAAGAAACACTTTTTGAAAGGTTTGTATGATTACAGATATCGACCTGGTATTGTATTGCAATTCTGTGCATATACCTCATAATAGCATTACATACCTCAGTTATAAAAGCAGCTCCTACTGCAATAATTAGATCTGCAGACAAGGTTGGGTAAACTGGTCCAAATCTCTATTATCTTTAGGTAAATATTTTGGATTAACCTTAACATGTCTAGGACTCCAGTTTGCCTGAATCTGATCCCAATGATGAAATGTAGTTGCCCTTGTTGTTTCTACTGTAAAAGCTATTCTGTTAAATTATCTGCTGTGATTAGGCTGGAAGCAATTTAAATAATTTTTTGAAATGGGATAATATCTCAGGTAGAGCTGGCTTGAAAAATTTAAACAGAATCATTTTCCATTGGAGAAGACAGCACTGCTGAAAGTGAAATGTTTCACAAAGTCATACTGATTTTACCAAAATTGCATTTAAGTGAAAAATGTGGGGGGAGGGGGAAGGCAACAGTAATGAGATATCCCATTTTGCCAGTTTTTGAATGCAACATTTCATTCTGTGTTTAGATTTGTTTTTATTTTGTATTATTGTAATGGGGTGCACTCACCTTTTATGGGGAAGGTTGTGGCAGAGACATGAGGCCTCCATCAATTTTGTTAAAATAAAATATTTTGGTTAATTAAATATAAAAACATTGTGGAATTTTGTGGAGAATTTCAAAACTTTTTGATTTCATTCCAATTCAGAGTGAAGCGAAATATCAAAAGCCTTGTGAAATAGCATTTCCATCCTCCTCATGTGTCTAGTCTCAAGTGCAAAAGTGCCATGGAACTGAACTGGCTCTGCACTTTTTATTCAAGTTTTATAAGTTTGGTGAACTAAGAAAAAACAAACATACCCTATTGTCTCCACGTTCATGTCTTTTATTGTGTTGAGATAGCAAGAGGAAAAACCATGAAAGGTTTCAGATTTTGGTATTTCCAAAACAGACTAAACTAGAAAATATTGAAGAACCAAAAGATCTTTTTTCCTGTGAGACTTCCATAGCATTTTCTAGACCAAAGGAATATGGAAGATCATCCAGACTTTGGGTGGCTTTGAAATTTGCCTATCGATACTTTCCATTTATCTTCACTGAGATAAATTGGACTTACCAATATACAGAACACAGGCCATTCTCTGAGAGAGGAGTGGCCACAGTAACAGAGGGCTGAAAGATGACTGACTTCATTGCTTCAGAGGGCTGGTTGGAAGGGAGTGATAGCAGAGATGGCTCCTCTGAGCAAGGTATGCAGAAAAATGATTCCACTAAGAGCAGGCTAGACCTGTGAGGAGAAAAACCACTTCTAGGGAAGGAGAGACCATGGCAAGAAAGAACTGATCTTTCTTTCTTGGCACAGTCGATATAAAAGACACAGTACAAAATAATTATAATTTCTCTTCTATTCTGAATTAATTCCATTCAGCAACATTAATTTTATATATTTTTATATTACAGCCAATTTTTCAAAGTTGCTTCTATGTCATCTTGGAATTTAAGTACACAACTGTTTTTATACATCTTCTCTTTGTATGCCTGAATGTAACAGAAAGAATTGAGGGGACTGGGAGCAGTGACGGGGTTTCTCTGAGAGTAAGAAGCCAGAAGGATACTGGCTGGGTAAGGAAACTGGTGCCGGGGAACTGAGATCTGATGAGATGCTGGGATGTGGGCTAGAACTGGGAATGGCTGGACAAGGAGACAGACAAGGAACTGGGGGATGGAGACTCTGAAATGGGAGGGAAATGGGAGCCAGTGGGGGTGGGGAATATGAATGGGTTGGGGGTTATGACTGGAGGTCAGGGCAGGGGAACGAGAGACAGATTGGATAAAGATCCAGGAAAGGAGACCTGGGACTTCCTGGGCAATGAGACTAGGACTGGGAGTTGATGGGAAGGAGACTAGGGTGGGGAGCCCAGAGGGCTGAGTCTAAGAGTTGCTGGGCAAGGAGACAGCAACGAGTAGACTGAAGAGTGGAGACTGGCCAGGTGAAGGGAATGGCATGAGGAGCCAGGAGTGAGGAAGAGACAGGACTAGGAAAGTCACAGGGTGGGTGGGATAGGGAAGAAGGCATCAAGCTTGTGGGAAACAGGCAGAAATTGCATTGGCAACCTTAATTCTGGCATCTCCTAGATTTGAGTGCTTGACATTGTAACCTTAATGTTCTTTTAACATAGTTTGTGTGTGTGTAATACATACTTGAGTTGCATACCACATAACTAAGAACCCTCATTAGATTAGTCAAGACCAAAAAGGACTGTATGGAACCTACTCAAGTTAGGTGAATGGGCAACACCTTGAAAAGTTTAAACTACTCATATACTTTAGTGTTCAAAAATAACTGTACCAAGTTAGGAAAGGTATCTGGGTATCACTGGATAGTCAGGGCCAGCGCTTCCACTAGGTGACCCTAGGCGGTCGCGTAGAGTGGCAGGATTTGGAGGGCAGCATTTTGCCACCCTCAGAGGAAATTCGGTGGCGGGGGGTCCTTCCACTCCAGGTCTTCAGCGGAAATTCAGCGGCGGGTCCTTCACTTGCTCCGGGACCCGCCGCCAAAGTGCCCCAAAGATGCGGAGTGGAAGGGCCCCCGCCACTGAATGCTCAGAGGAGGAGCTGCCGCCTAGGGCGGCAAAAACCCTGGCGCCGCTCCTGCGGATAGTGCAGTGGAGATCTCATCTCAGTGTGCCACTGCAATAAAAAAAAAGCTAACACAGTGTTAGGATGCATAAGGAATGGAATGGGGAAAATAAGGAATATGTTCTAATGAAATTATGTAAATCAATGGGGCGGCCTCATCTGGAATACGGTGTGCAACACTGGTCGCCCCATCTCAAAAAAAGATCTTGCAGAATTTGAAGGGGGTCAGAAAATGGCAATTGAAGATGATTAAAACATGGAAAAATACATATGAAAAAAACTGGGATTATTGATTTTAGAAAGGAAATGCATATAAGGGGATACAATAAAATAACGAACACAGAGACAGTATAGTATGGCCTCCTGTTCAACTTGGTTGATAACACAAGAACAAGAGGACAGTTTAATTAAATTTAAAGGTGGCAAATTCGAAACTGATAAAGGGAAATACTACTTCACACAATGCATAATAAGACCATGGAACTGATTGCCACCAGCTATTGGTGAAGCTAAAATTTAGTAAGATCCAAAAAGAGACTGGCATTTATATGGATTAAAATATCCAAAATTATTATAGTTGATGTTAACTAGGGGTGGTAAGAAAGTCATTTAAATCAAAATGTTCTATGGGTAAAGATTTAGGCAGAATTTTGTTGGGGAAAACTGAAACAAAACATCTCATTTCAGATTGATGTTACTCTGTGTCTGCGTGAGTCACCACAATGTCTCTAGCTAGTTGTACTGATATGTCTTTCATGCCCATAGCCTCCTGTAACAGCCCTTCTCCCAGGCTAGACTATATCTCCCATGATGCACCATGTCTCAGTAACAGGAAAAGACCACCACAGCCAAGTGTTGTATAACCCCCTTTTCCCTCCTCTTTTCTTCTTAAACTTAATGTAGCCACCTCAAGTCAACACGCTGCAGGAATAACTCATGCTTTTCTCAATTGGGTATAGCCAAATTTAAATCTGCTGCACAGGTGACAATTTTTTACTTTTGCTCTCAATACTTAGCTGTGGAGAAGTCTGTGAACTAGGGCACAACAGTAACAAGTATTCAATGCAGAGTAGTCTCAATCCTGGTCATGTGCCTTCAATCTTGGTGTCATGGTACAATTCCCCACTCTGAACCTTAGCGTCCAAAAGATAGGGTACCAGCATGAATTCCTCTAAGCTCAATTACCAGCTTAGTACTTGTAGTGCTGCCACCAACCAGGAATTCCGTGCCTGGTACACTCTGGTCCCCAAAACTTGCCGGGGAAACCCAGACCAAATCCTCTGGATCTTAAACATGGAAGTAAACCCTTTCCCTACCCGTTGCCTCTCCCAGGCTTCCCTCCCTGGGTTATCTGGAAGATTACTGTGATTCAAACTCCTTGAATCACAAACAGAGAGGAAATTCACCTTCCCCTCTCCTTCTCTTTCCCCTCCCAGACTCTCCCTGAGAGAGAAAGTAACCCTAACACAGAGAGAAATTAACCTCTCTCTCCCCCTTCCCTCCTTTCTCCCCACCAATTCCCTGGTGGATCCAGACCCAGTCCCCTGGGGTCTCACCAGAATTTAAAAAACAATCGGGTTCTTAAACAAGAAAAGCTTTTAATTAAAGAAGGAAAAACAGTAAAAATTATCTTTGTAGATTTAAGGTGGAATATGTTACAGGGTATTTCAGCTGTAGACACTGGGAATACCCTCCCAGGCTAAGTATACAAGTACAAATTAAAATTCTTTCAGCAAAATACAAATTTGAACTCCTTCCAGCCAAATGCACATTTGCAAATAAAGAAAACAACATAAGCCTAACTCGCCTTTTCTACCTAGTACTTACTATTTTGAACTTATAAGAGACTGTATCGGAGAGATTGGAGAGAAACCTGGTTGCAGGTCTGGTCACTCTCAGAACCCAGAGAGAACAACAACCAAAAACTAACAGCATACACAAAAACTTCCCTCCCTCAAGATTTGAAAGTATCCTGTCTCCTGATTGGTCCTCTGGTCAGGTGACAGCCAGGCTCATTGATCTTGTTAACCCTTTACAGGCAAAAGAGACATGAAGTACTTCTGTGCTATTAACTCTTACTTATCTGTTTATAACACTTGCTAACTCAAGCACAGGGTTTGGTCACAGCTTTTCCTTGGCCCAGACCACAAAAGGAGCAGCAGCTCTCAGTTTTAGCTCATAGCCCAAAATGTAGTCCACCACCACAACTCATAGACTTTAAGGTCAGAAGGGACCATTATGATCTTCTAGTCTGACCTCCTGCACAATGCAGGCCACAGAATCTCACCCACCCGCTCCACCAAAGCAGCCTCTCCCCCTGGGAAACTCAGTACAGTTCCTGAGGGCACCCACCACTGCCTCATGGGATTTCTAGTGGATCAAGGCCAGCATACAGTATATATGATTAGACAGACCTCAGACATGGTTCAGAGGCTTCTCTAATGGGGGGCCTACCATTAAAATACTGAAATTTCCTGCAGAACCAAAATGTAATTTTTTAATTCGCTCTAATAGTAACAAATGTTGGAAGATATATGAAAGCTTGTGCATCAGGAATTAAGCCAATTTCTAACTACTAGGGATTAGGAGGAGCCCTAGTGTGGAGAGCAGATTATTCTACATATGCCTAATAGAAAGTTTGTTCGTCTTCCTCTAAAGCTTCTGGTGCTGGCCACTGTGAGAGACAGAATACTGGACTAGATAGATCACAGATCAGATCCAGTCTTGCAATTCTTATGTTACTATGGTACAAATTTTACCAGAGATTTTGACAAATGTACATGTTCAAAGGAAATATCTTTATAGATAATAAATATGCTGAATACATACCGGTATCTTGTCACTATATTTAAATAGAATTTCAGCACAGATATTTTAAGATATAAATTATAACTGAAAAGTATTATTAGTATACTAAGTATATTCTAGTTATATACTACTCTCTTCTTTTCCTAAATTGTTGTGAAGTGTCTCTGAAAGCTGATATTTCCTCCACAGAAGTATTTCCATTTCAGTGTTGGCTGTAAAATGAAGTTATTCTGATAAGGAGCAGTGCAACATTTTCCAAAAATATGTTTTCAATGTTTAAAAGAAATCTGTATCCAATTTGTATAATTTTTATGAATGTTCTAGGAAATAAGTTAACGTTTGCCAGTAAGGTGGTATTTAAGAATACTGGTGAAAAGCAAATGTTCAATTCAAACTTCACACTGGAAATGCAATTCTAAGAGGAATGCTCATTCAACCAGAAAACAAAAAAAATCTGTGTGATGTATTTTCAATACAAACAGCACAAATTCTGAATAATGAATATGTTCAATAAATGGCTAAGAATCTTCAGAGCAAAAATTGTTCACAGAAATGATTTAGTGAATAATGAATACATTGGAGAAAATAACAATCCATTCATGGACAATTCACTAACAGAAAAAGCAATGAAATATAGTAAATAAATGATGTTATGAATTATTCATCTAACTCAGTTCCTGCAAATAAAAAGACATATTTTTTTCAGTTATACCCGTGTAAGGCTGGAGTAACTCCATTGACTATCTAGCGATATCTATCTGTCTATTCTACTCTACAAATAAGTACCACAGTAATATCTATCTAGAACTAACACAATAGTGTCTGAGTTAGTAGTAATGTATGGACTAGTCAAATCAATACAAATTTGGACTGGCTGAGAATCCAAGGCTGCATTTCTATTTCACTTTACATCTGAGGTTTTGAATGTACTTTACAAATATTACTGCATGAAACCTCGCCATCCTTTTCAGGTAGAAAATCACTCCTAGATCTTAAGCCAGAAGAGCCCATTAGATCATCTAGCCTGACCTCCAAGCCACAGGATTTTATCCAATTATTCTTCTATTGAGCCCAATAACTTTTGTGTTTCACTAAAAATCCCTAATATATCTTCTTATCCTCATTAAAAGAGAAAGAGATACATGGGGAAACAGAAAAAGACAGGCTAAGTGACTTGATGAAGGCTACAAAGTGAATCTTCAGCAACTTTGGGATGTTATCCAGATTTCCATTTAACCACAAGACCATACCTGCTCCCCAAAATTTCCAGACATATGAGGGCTACAGCTAATTTGCATTAAATGGAGCAGACTGAAGCTACACTCCTATTCAGTGGAGGCCTGTGGTCCACAGAACCTTTGGGGTCCCACAAGCAAGATTTGGCATTATATATTAAAACCTGTCAACTCAGCAAAATGAAACTCCATATTAAAGATGTGTGATTATTACAGATTGCAAATACAATTTTGGTGGCCATATTTGGTTTCAGGACACTGTGGTTACCCCTGCAATAGATATATGCACAATGCTATCAGCTGAGAAGGTTCACAAGATCAGGGAAATTTACAGAATTCATTTGTTGGCTCAAAAAAGGGGGGGGGGCAGAAATTGGTCTGTAGATCTTCAGAAATCTAAATTTCATGTAAAATTCATGCAAATGTTATTGCTTGTTTTCCAACAACTTCGAAGCTTGCGAATGGTATGCTGTATAATATAACTTTCCATACGTTCTGTATAGATATTCAGAGAGTACATGAAGTGTCAGTGAGTGTTTAAAGATACTAAGTACAGTGATATAAAGGTTTATATTGTGAAAGCATTTATACATTAATAACACTTCAGTTGCAGGGTATCTACCATATTAATAGCAAACTATTATAAAATGATGGATTTTCTAGAATGCCGTTAAAAGAAAAATTAATATGTGAACTGGGGAGCAGATGAGATAAACACACAGTTTCTGTCACTTTTCAATCCTCTCTGTTTTTGCATCTAAAGAGATAATCATGAGTCTTTCCTCCACTGAATAAAAAATGTAAAATCAAAATACACTCATACATGCATGCACGCGCACACACCACTGATTCAGCTCTGATACAAGTTTGAAACCAGAATATCATCTGCAAGTCATTTTCCCCATGTCTGCACATTACTGCAGCTAAATCAAATATGCTTCCTGGAAAGTCTGCCTTCAGAAATCTAGGATATGTTATTTATGCAATTTCATATTTAAATATATTTCGGATGAGATTCAGACAAAAAATATTTTGTCCCTTTCTCTGGAATTAATGGTTTATGCACAACTAGTCTAAAGTGCACACTCTTCCTTTACTGTCTTTGCATAAATTACTTTGTCATGCAATTCATCAACTACTTTTTCTCCACTTGGGAGTGATTAGTTCATTTATACAACACAAGGGGCGTGACTCCAACAGCTACTAAGCCATAGTGATGCCAAACGATGGCAAGCTACCACGTGACAAATTGGGAGAGATATCTGAATATTCACACACATTTTAAATATAAAATAGATCCATATTTGAGGGAGTTAAATTTGGGACAACATTAGGACAAGGGTTACGTGTTGACATTTTAGTGCGTGAATTCTCTATATGAGGCCTCTCATTCACTAAATTTGTTTTTTTGGTCACTCAGAAAAGCTATATTCTTAGGAGTGACAGACTTTGGAAGAGGCTGACTGGTTAGTTGTGACTTCTTCCCTAAAAATGTCATCCTTCCAGACAGCACTAATTCAGGGCTAGATTCTACCACATTTATTCACAAAGTAATACCTTATTCTGAAAACAGCCTCAATACAGTACCAAATAAACATCTTTCCTTCTTCTGAGCAGACAACTTTCTTATGGCTTGGGCAGCACACATAACAACTTCTTCCATGCGTAGTATAGGCCCCTTCCCCACTATCGTCTCCATTTACCATGAATTATGTTCTGTTACTTTCAACGTCGATGCTGAGGTAGTTGTGGGAAAGTTAACTATTGTCACTGAGTGGTGTGATTCTCACTAAGGCTGCTTAAATGTTCCATGGCAAAGCCAATGCATTGCAATGGATAGCTCGTTCCTCTCTTAGGATATTGTATCATGGAAGCTCTTTTTTGTCCTCTTTAATATTACCAAGATTAATCCAGAAACTGTGAACAGTTTTCCACCTGTTGTGTTAGCAAATTGGTGTCTCTTTTTAGAAGAAAATGTGTTTTTCTATTATTGCAGCTCTATCTGTTTTTACTTTCTGAACACCTCTTATACAAAAAAATATACAAAGCAAATAAAATGTAATCATCCTTTTCAGTCATATGTGGCTTTGTACTTTCTTGTTCAAAATCGGACTGGAAGTAGAGATGCCAGAATGCCATAAAAGAGGCTGATCTCAGAAAATCTGCATCCTAATCAGAAGCAAGAGGAACCAGGTAGCTCATTAAGAAGTCTGTTCTTGAATATTTCCAGTCCTGTCTTGCAGAGCAAATGGTTCAGATAATTTGGGCAAGCACTCAGTCTTGTGTGTGTTCTTGAGCTACGTTCATGAATAATACCTTACAATAGATGTTTAGGCTGGGAAAAGTTCTCTCAAGTGGTCTACTACAATTCCCTGTATCATGCAGGATATTTTTCTACATTATTCCCCCTAGTGTACAGTCTTATCAATCCTTAAATGCCTCCTTTGGAAATCTGTTCTAATGCTTAAAAGCTCTAAAACAATTTTTTCCCGGTGTCTGGCCAATTTTCTTTTCTTTTTAGTTTTAGGCCATTACTCTTGTTTAACCACTTTCTGATAACAAAAAAACCCCAAAGTGTTGATATTGCTTCCTGGAAGACATTTGCAGAATATCATGTTCACCCTCAACTCTTTCAATCTCATTTTTCTTGGGTGTATAAACTAAACTCCCTCACTCTATTGTGTTAAGACTCATCTGTCAGCACTTGAATGACTTTATGGTATCTCTGAGCGCTTTAGACTCATAGACTCATAGACTCATAGGTCAGAAGGGACCAATATGATCATCTAGTCTGACCTCCTGCACAAGGCAGGCCACAAAACCCTACCCATACACATTTATAACAACCCCGAACTTTGAGTGAGACAACGATGAAAGCTAAGCTGCAAAATATGTGTATGTAAATATGTATTATTATTGTTGTAGTCCCTAAGTGTACATTCAGTACTGGGGTCCCATTTGATATAGACATCATAGAAACATATCTAGGAGGTATTTGTTACAAATCATTATAATTATTATTTTTATAGGTAGTGCTCTGTGCTTTTTATTTTTTTAATGTATGCGTATATATGTGGCCAAATTTTGTTCTTGGATGCTCTTGCACAGTCTTAGCTAAAGTGTGTAGTAGCTCCTATTGAACTTCTGAAGGCAGAATTGACCCTAAATGAAACAAGAGACCTTCCATTTTGAAAAGTTTGCTAGTTATCAAGATTCCCTGACATTCTGAAAAATGCCTGGTGTGACCCTCTTATGAAATAAAAATGCTTCAGCCTGTAGGGAATCTTGGACACTGATTGCTGGTTTTAAAGATATTATGGTTTATAATGAAAGAAAAGGGGGAAAGTTTCTATGTATAGAGAGAGACTAAGAGGAAAGATATGAAGAGAGAAGAAGTAAACTTAAAGTTCCTGCTCTCCACTAAGCATTAAAGATAAAACGCTCTATTAAATCTTTTGTATTTTCCAGTATTATTCTGCTAAATATATTATAATTTTGTGCTTCTTTAGATTTCAGATCAGACTCTTTTCTTTTGAAGTAGCCGTCCTTCTTTGAAGTCTGTACTCAGCCCGAAACTGGTAATATCCTCAGAGTCATAGTGCCATTGGTGTTTTAAAATTCATTTTAAATTACTTAAAATGAACAAAAACTACTTAAGCAAACCCCAGTAAGATGAAAATAACATAGTATGCATATATCTAATAACAGTTAACAAGATACACCTGAGGTGGTGTGTGCCATCATACTCTGCTGTAGGAGATTTTGCTTATAGTATCTGGTTCTCTTCACCCACCTATAGATTGTAGCATTGTTGGCTGGTAGCTGGGCAGATCCACTAGAGACTGGGGGATTGAAAATCATGGAAGGAATTAATGAGGGAACTAGAGCAATGAGGAGAATGGGAAGTATTGAATTTGTATAACTGTATATCCATGCAAAGTACATATGATAGTATTAATCAATGTAATATCAAAGGTCATATGAATGGCATAAGCCTCAGGGATTTTCAGATTGTTTCCTCATATGGACCACGTCTTAATACAGATATTTCTATACTGACCACCTTCCCTCCAATTTGTGATCCCCCCTCAGAACACCTTCCTTTCAATCTTCTAACTACAGAAATTGCTTTGCAAGAAAAAGTAACAGAGCAAGACTGATTCTAGGCTGATTCTTGCCTGCATATTTATACCTGCCTCTGGAAATTTCCATTACATGCGTCTGATGAAGTGGGTATTCAACCACAAAAGCTTATGCTCCAATACATCTGTTAGTCTGTAAGGTACCACAGGACTCTTACAGACTAACACTGCTACCCCTCTGATACTTGACACAAGAAAAAGGAATGATTTTTAGTTCTGCCTTGATGCAACTTAGCAAATAGAAACATAGCAGAGTGTCAGCATAGTATTACCAGCTGGCTTTCTGAGGACAACTGTGATGAAATGATGATGACTGACCTCTCCATCTCAGTTTTTTCTCTCCAGTGGAGGAACAGTAGTTTGCTGAAGCCAAGCCAGTTAGTATCAGTCACTGCAGAATAGGAGACCATCACAGAAAGTGAAGGGGAGGAAATGAGAGGTAGCAGTCAAATTAATCATCATAAGGTAGGCTGAAGTAACCTGTGATAAGGAAAGTCAAACAATGAGACATCCAAATCAAAGAAGAAGAGGGAAGCAAGAATGGCAGCCACCTAGTTGAAGAGGGGAGGAAAAGGCCAGATTTCAGTCAGTCATTTAATCTCTCTCTTAGCCTCAGGCCCCTGTAAAACAGGGATAATAATACTATCTTTCTCACAGCCAACTTTATTCTGTTTTATCTATTTAGACCAGGGATGGGCAAACTTTTTGGCCCATGGGCCACATCTGGGAATAGAAATTGTATGGCAGGCCATGAATTCTCAAAAAATTGGGGTTGGAGTGTGGGAGGGAGTGAGGGCTCTGGTTTGGGGTGTGGGCTCCAGGGTGGGGTCAGAAATGAGGAGTTCAGGGTATGGGAGGGGGTGCGGGCTCTGGGGTGGGGCTGGGTATGAGAACTTTGGGGCATAGGAGGGTGCTCTTGTCTGGGACAGAGTGATTCGGAGGAAAGAATAGAGGGTCAGGGTTGGGGCAGAGGTTTGGGATGCAGGAAGGATTGCAGGTTCCAGCTGGGGGTGTGGGGTCTGGCGTTGGGCTGGGGATGAGCGTTTTGGGGTGCAGGAGAGTGCTCTGGGCTGGGATTGAGGGGTTCGGAGGGCAGGATGGGGATCAGGGCTGGGGCAGGGGGTTGGGGTATGGAGAGAGTCTCAAGGGAGCAGGCTCCAGGTGATGCTTACCTCAAGCACTCCTGGAAGCAGTGACATGTCCCTCTCTGGCTCCTATGTGGAGGCATGGCCAGGTAGCTCTGCATGCTGCCTCGTCCACAGGCACTGCCCCTGCAGCTCCCATTGGAGCATCAGAGGGGGCCATTGGAGCACGCAGGAGCCAGAGGGGATCCATGCTGCTGCATCCAGGAGCCGTGTGGAGCAGCCCCCAACCCTGGTCACTGGCTGGAGTGCTGGAGCGGGGCCGTGCTATGGCTTCCAGGAGCTACGTGGAATGGCCCCCAAATCTGTGTCCTGGCTGGAGCACTAGTGCGGAGCAAGCCCCAGACCCTGCTCCCCAGTGAGAGCTTGAGGGCCAGCTTAAAACAGCTGTTGGGCCAGATCCAGCCCGTGGTCCGTAGTTTGCCCACCCCTGATTTAGACTGTAAGTCTTGCGAGATAGACTCTCTCTTACTAAATGTTTGTACAGAGCCAGGCACCGTAGCACAATGATTTTTGCTGGGGCTATTGTAATACAAATGAATAATAATTGATAATATAAAGTATACCTCCCTAATTTTCCTCATTTTGATGGATGTGACTCATTTTAGTTCCAAAGTTGCTTATGTTTCACACAGCTCTGGAATCTAAATCTTATTGCTTTAAATTGCTGAAAATTCTCTAAATCAGCAATAAAGAATAGCCAAGAAGTGATGAAACTGATGTGATAGTTATTTAACCCTGAGGAAAGAATCCCACCACACTTTAACTTTCCTGCATGAATAATTATTTTTTATCCCACACATTGGTCTGTGTCACACATTGAATCATATATTTATACAAATTGTAAGGGATGATACAAAAACAATGTTATTAATGAGAGCAACTTTCACATTTTCTTAAAGTTCTTTTTTTGTTTTGTTTCATATTATTATTAAAATTTTTAATGGCTAGATCTTTGGATCAAAGCAAACTTTTCAATCAATTCTATCTGCAGTTTATTCAGAGCAAGAATTTTTTCCATCATTATTGAAAATAAGTTTCTGCTCCAGGCATATCTAACACATAAGTCTAAACAATTACCAGCAACACAATGTTGATGTAGTTTGCATAACAGTAGGTGCAGAATTTAAAAAAATAGTAAATTCAGAAAAAAATTAACAATTTAAATCAAATTGATTAGCATTTGGATATAATCAGTCATGAGCATGATCTGTTATTTAATCAGGTAATGACTTCATTAAAAGTGGTTAATCACACACTACATTCAACTCATTTTCCAAACTTAGAATTAATTATTCAAATTATAGCAATTAAAATATACCAGTTGAGGGCTCAATTCATTTGAAATAAATACTTATGCAAGCTTGCCACAAATCTACAGATCATTTACAGGAGCCAGAATGTGTACTGAATATCTAATTAGAAAGGAAAAAATACAATCAGATGTGACATTAGGCAGGTAGGGACCTCATTCTGTGTGTAGAACAAATATAGATGTGAGGGAAACACCTCTTTTGTTGATGGAAGGAACTATTCTAGAATCTGAACATGCCCTTCTTCATCCAGGTGTGGAACAGCAGTCTATCCTTTACTTACAAAATCCAAATAGCATATTAGAAAGAAGTGCTGCTGTTGTCTGTCTCTAGCAGCCCTTTCGTCCATCCTCAGAAAACACTGTGGTCCCAAGTGCAACCATGAGAGAAAAATAAAATCCCAGAGAATTCTTCTGTCAGCATCAACTTGCTTTGAGGCAGTCATGAATGAAATAGAGAGTGCAACCCAATTGAAGGGAACATCTAGTTTGCCTTTAGCACAGTCCATTAATTGGCAATGTAGGTGACAGCATTGGTAGTACAGTGGAGTAAGCAAGGAGGACTGTACTGTCCTCAAATAGCTGGAGTTGACGTAGCCTAGGTCGACTTACCACGGTGTCTTCACTGCACTGTGTAGATGGGAGATGCTCTCCTGTCAACTTACCTTACTCTTCTTGGAGAGCTGGAGTACCGAGGTTGACTGGACAGTGCTATGCCATCGTTTTAGTGGTTCTTCACTAGACCCACTAGATCAGCACATGCTGCATCGATTGCTGCAGCTTCGATCTTCCCGAGCGTGAAGAAAAGCCTGCGCTCTGGGAACTATTTTGGGGAAGTTTTGTGACCTGTGTTATACAAGAGATCAGACTCAATGATCACAATGGTTCCTTCTGGCCTTGGAATCTATGAATAAAAAGCTACTGGCACAAACCAGTAGCAGATTACTACCATCACCATAACTCTTCATGCTGACTCAGTTGTACTGGATCAAGCCTGGGACAGGATATGGTCTCAAATGCCAGTGATGTGGGGTTTTCCATCACCCCTAAAACATAGGAGATAGCAGTTTAATTATTTCAATACCCCTACAAAAAAACCAAAGAAAGAGAAATATTGCAAAGGGATACTTTAAAGAAAATTATAGAAGGAGAAGAAATGGAAAGTTTAGAGAGGTTGTAGAAAAACAAACATGAGGGAAAACAAGAATAGTTTTAAAAAGGAAAAGGAAATCCAGAGCAGGGGACAGTCCCAGCAATGATTTCTGAAAACTTAAAATTACATTGTCAGTGCTATACTAGCAAATAAATAAATAAAAGAAATCAAGAAGGAAAAGAAACAACCCTGAGATGACAGGAAAAAACCTAAGGAAAACAGAAAGAAGAGAGAGAGATATTTTCTTTTTCTTTTTTCCCTTTTTGAGGGACAGGGTCAGTAAATATAATTGAATGGTGTAGAAGCCAAAATGTGTTTTAGTTGAGTAAATTATTGCTACAGTAATTATGAAATCAATGTGTAATGCTGTGTTGTTTTTAATGGCTACATTTTCAAAAATGTTGTGCCAGTAAATTGAGCACTTGCATCTGTAATAAGAGGATAAGTGGTGACTGTCCACTGAGACTTTTTAAAGGAGGGGATAACTGGGGTGCAGGTGAGTTACAGATGCCACAAGTAATGACAGGCAGGATGCCAAAACATTTTAATCAGCTGCACATTGTGAGTAGTTCACATTCAAGCTGTATTATATTGCCTAATTAACCCTGCCAAATAGTAGCAAATACATGCTCACCCTCTGCTGTAGAGTTTGGTTGTGTTGCCCATAAATATTATCAACCTCAAGCACAGAGTGATGGAGAGTGAGGGGGCAGCAGGAGGCCCAAAGGTCCCAGGCATAGCGTGAAGCCTGACTATCTCCTGAACACAGGACATTATAAGTCATGGGTAAATATTATGAGTGTTCTTGAAGAATAATTCTTCTCAGTTTTACAACTGAGTATACAACCATCCTGCCTGTCTGAGAGGAGTTTGAAAGGGAACTGGGGTGAAGCAAGTCAAAGCCAGAGGAGTTCTGTGTTGTCAGACTTTCCGCCAACCTGAGATTCTGGCAATAGGAAATTTCCAAATAGTTGTGGAGGCCATGACAAATATAAGACAGGCTGCAGCCTCCAGCTACACTGAGCACTTTCTACATGCCATTCAGAGAAGGGATAGTAATTATGATTTCCCTAGGCATACACAACAGTAAATTATGAGATAGCTCTGACACACTGCATAGTTACTGCATGTTGTGTGTCCACAGTCTGAAATCATGTTCCACAAATTGCATCCCCAGCAGTGAAGCAGCCTCCAAGAACAAGATGAAGTATAATCCTATCATCAAGTAAATTGTCTATGATGTAACTACATAATCATATACATAATTGCGAGGACTCCAGGAAGGAACACATCTTGGATCCTACATTCTCAGGAAATCCCGACTTCGAACTTGAGAACAAATACTGGGCTAGAGGCTAGTGCTGAGTAAATACAAAGAGTTAAGTTATAATAACATTGTGATGCAGCAGACCAGGCACCCAGCTCATGCCAAGGTCCTAATTCTCACTTGCAAATGCATAGCTGGAAACCAGTCTTGCTTACCTTTGTGTTAGAATTATCAAAATCAATATTAAATGTTAAGTTGCTAAGAATGTGTTTAGTGTTTTATAAAATGCTTGTAGGATACTGCATATTTTGTTCTCTCTCAACTATAACTCATGTAACAGCAAATATTTGCATTGCATATATCTCTGTAATTAAGTAACCCATCAAAGAAGAAAGAGACTTTGTTTAATGCACATGATAGTCTCTTGCAAGAAGATGTTAAATCCTGTTCATTAAACACAAATGAACCACTGTGCAAGATCAAGGATCAAAGACTTTTAAGTGCTTTCCTACCCCAACCCTCATGAAGAAGGATGTCAGCTTGGTTTCTGTGAAAAGAAGCTATAAATATGGACACAAAGAAAAATTCATCTCTAGACTGTTTGAATTCTAACAGAGCAGAATAACCAAATGAGAGATCCCCAGAGTTATTTTTGGTAGCCCTAAAAGACTTTTGGGAAACTGCCAGATTACTACATCTCTGCTACCTTTTGAAATTATAGAGTATGACTCACCCTGTACTTATATTTTTACCTTCTTCAACCTCTCAATAATTCTCATCCCTTTTTCTTAGCTAATAAATCTTTAGTTAGTTTAGTATAGAATTGGCTACCAAGGTAGTCTTTGGTGTGAGATCTGGGATGCAAATTGACCTAGGTGAATGACTGGTGTTGGGACTAGGTATAACCTGAATGTTTTGTGATGTTTGGTGTTACTGATCATCTATCACATAGTCCAGCTGGCATGGGTGGTAAAAGAGACTGGAGTTTTCTAAGAGAACTGTCGGTGACTCGATTATAAGGCTATTGTAATACTTTGGGGGTTCACATTTATTACAGGGTTGATTAAATCTAATTATAGAATTTACCACCAGTTGGGTGTCTGCCCTTTCTTTTGACAGTCTGCCCTGAGGTTGGTGCTTACAGTTCTGAGCCACCCAGACAGTGTGACAAACATTAGGTCCCATGGCATTTGTCTTTGTATTGTGGATATTCTTAATAAGAATATGCATTTTATGTCTTTCAGTGACCAGTGCCTGTCCCTTTAAATCATCACTTCTTACTGCTATTTTAAATTTCCTAAATCCCTCAAAAAAAATCAGAATGCTGCCCAGTGCACTGACTCCACAGAACCTTAGATTTAGATATCTGGATAGAGCATGTACTTTATATGTGTAAAGCATTTTTGTCCTGATGCAACCAGCACAGTATTTCCATGAGGTGCATGATTAATACTCACAAGGAGCTAAGGAACTAGATGTGGATTTGTCCAATCTGAAGGACCCCCTGATCCTAATTTGCAAAGTCTCCCTTCCCCAGTTCATCCCCATGCTTCAGGCAAGGAGGCCAGACAAAGCTGAATGGTGAGAACTTTTCTGGTGAGTGTCATATATACAAATAAATTCCCCATATTTCATGAGACTAAAGGAAACAGTGGGAAAAGATAAAACAGCTCAAGAGTTGCCGCAGGTTAAAATTTATTTTTATGCATGAAACCATGCACAGTTCACCCATGTAGTCACAGCAAATGAGCTCTGTTCACTAATTGTTTCAGGAGTCTTCTGCATCAACAATAAAGACATTATAGTTGATTAAAAGAAAAGTCATGGCTACTTTTACTCATTAGCATAATAAGCAGCTGTTGCATACCCTGTAAATTGCTAAACTGCTATTAGGAAGGCCATGTTCAGCCAAACATGAAAGCATGAAAAAAAGTATAAATAAGGAAAAATCAATTTACTTCACTTCCCTAACTCTAGGGGCTGGGACTGAGGCCTCTTTATCAAGCCATTGCATCCAGATAAAGTGTCATGACCTGTGGATCTTGAACCTGGGTCCTTACAGTCATCATGCACCAATCCTCCACCTGACGGGCATCAGTTAAAACTGGCACTCTTTGAAGCCCAGCTCAGAGGCAAGGCTTCCACCCCTAGGTCCTGATTGGTGGAACACAGAGCTCCTGTTTGGCTGGTCCCTCTACTTAAGCCAGAAGGAGGAACAGGAAGTTGTCTGTACAACTTAGCTCCACTTGCTTCAGACTGTTTACCCAGCACTACCTTCACCTGATCCTGACCTCCTGGTATATGATTTATGGTTCCTGATCTCAGCTTCTGATCTCCTGTGCTTACCAGTAGGCCTGGCCACCTATGTCCTTGCCCTGACAGAAAGTGGTTTGTGATGGCTGTGAAGAAATGCTGTAGCTGCTTTTCCAGAGAAGTTTTCCACAAAAGATACCTCAGCTATTTCATCATTACTCTAGGATGAGGCAAATATTAATGGCACGAGAGGTGTTGCAGCAGTCACAGATGACTTAGTATAGACTGTATCCTTAGCTGTCTCATTGTCGGAACAAAGGCAGACAAGTTATATGCCACAATTCCTGTGTGAACATCCATACTCCCCATGATACATTTGGGGCAGGACAATGTTGTAATCCTGCTTGACTATTTCTAACAGTGCTCAGTTTTCTATTAGCTTTTACAAATAAAAGCAAGGGTAAACTAAGGAAGCTCAGAAGCAACTGGGGCTTGTTAGCATTCCAGAAACTCAACAGGAAACATTTGTAAAGGAAATGCAGATTTATGGTAGGCCATTCTTGTTTTACTATTACCTCCTGGTCCTCTCCTCTTCCCCTTCCAGTTTGTTTATTTTGTCTGCCTGTTGTATTTTTGCAACATAAATTGCAATCTCCTCAGGGCAGTGACTGTCTTTTTTAAGTAAGCGTTTGTATAGTGCCTTGCATAATGGGACCTTGATCCTTCACTGGACTATTACCACAGTACAAATAATAAAAAGGAGCTGTCAGAAGTGATTAGAAAGCCAAGCTACAAGGAGTTTCATGCAGAGTTTTGTTCTATTTAAAGACTTGGAGTGTTCCAAACTTGTTTGGGATCTGCTGGGATACCTTTCTGGGGGTCTGCTCAATACAGCTCTTGTGATGGAAAGACTCCAAATTTAGTTTACTTTAAATGTATTTGGTGTCTGTTGGGACAGTTATTTATAATTTGGTTTTTGAGACGAGTCTCGAGACTTTGTAGGTTCTAGCTTGTTTCTGTTCACTATAAAGGGAGAAAGAGGGCAGAGACTGAGTTTATCATGCTAGCCTAAGTAAGGCTTTAATTCCCACCCTAAAAAAGAGAGTTCAGAAACTTGATTCGCTAAGGGCCCAAGATAGGGCCTGCATTTCGCAGGTGCCTGGTGGGATGTTCCTCTCCTCTCAGCTCTGTGGGCCTGATTTTGAATGGTATTTAGACATCCCAAGGTGCAGATAGATACTTAGTGGGATTTTCAAGCAGTGGGAGAAAAAAACCGCTTAATGGTCCAAGACAAGTTACAAAGAAAATAAACATAAACCTATTTATCCCTTTCTAAAAACTTATTACTCTGATAGAGAGGCTGTTCCTTATCGGTTTCACTTGGTTGAAACGAAATCTAAACTGTAGGGATATTATCTTCATCTCTGAATGGAGGCCATTCCCCCCGACTGGAACATCGCGTTTCTGGCTTGGATCGTGGCACACAGCCGATCCTCCTTGACCGAGACGCGACTTTTCTTCTCAAAGGGAAGTTGTCCCCCTTTGATCATTTAGCATCAAATCAATATTGTTTGCCGTCTCTGGCGATGTGCCTTATAGCCATTGAGCTGCCAAGTTCATAATATTAGCTGATTGAGCAACATGTAACCGTAACATAATAGTGGCTTTGTAACCTTATTTAGTGGAAAAGATTACTCTCTGAGCGTAGTAAACATGTAATTGCGCATGTGTAGGAGGGAGAAAAGGAGATAGATAAAGGAGGAAAGTGGGTCAAAAAAGCGGCTTTTCACCCCCCTCAGTTATCCTGCACCTGGTGTCGCGTCTTTTCCTTCAATACTGGCGCCCGACCGTGGGGCCGAGCCAACTGATCAGGGGCCTTCAGCCGGTGATCTGAAGGCCTTTCGCTCCGGTCACGCGGCAAGGGTTTACAAAGACGCTCAGTTCATCCATCTCTTGGTATCTCGGTGAAGTATGGGAGCTTCCGCTAATGCAACAAGCAGTATAAAGCATGGGATGACTTGTCTTATTTGATTCGCAACGGTCACCACGAAATGCAAGTGCTAAAGAGCTTTCTGCTATGCTTCAGCTATAAGGAACAATGTCCTTGGTATCCGGAGGGTGGGAACCCTCCGATTATCGGATGGGA
>NC_133773.1:98196466-98340886 GCF_003597395.2 Chelonoidis abingdonii
CACACAGCAGGGCTGCCTCTGCTCCTCTGAAAAATGTGATTATGCTGGGCTTTGGACCAGCAGTCAGCTCCAGGGTCAGTTTTTAAAGGTATTAAGATGGCCTAAAGATGCACAGATGTAATTATCAAATTTGGGTATTCTTGTGTGTATTAAGATTTTTGCCCAGGGGAACATCCTCTGTGTTTTGAATCTGTTGTCTGTGAGAGTAGCTGGTATGCTAATCTCTCCCAGAGGGTTTTCTTTTACCTTTCTTTTCTTTAATTAAAAGCCTTTTTTTTTTTTTAATACCTGATGATTTTTTCCTTGTTTTTAGATCCAAGGGAGTTGGATCTGGATCCACCAGGAGTCAGTGGGAGAAAGAAGGGGGGATGGTTAATTTCTCCTTGTTTCCAGATCCAAGGGGTTTGGATCTGTGTTCACCAGGAAATTGGTGAAGTCTCTCAGACTACCCAGGGAAGAAAAGTAGTGCTTGGAGGTCGTGGCAGCAATACCAGATCTAAGCTGGTAATTAAGCTTAGAAGTGTCCATGCAGGTCCCCACATCTGTGCCCTAAAGTTCAGAGTGGGGAAGGAACCTTGACAAAGACATGATTAAGCAATAACACTAGTGTATTATCTGATGTTCAATTTTGAGTATAAAGACTAAAAACCATAAACGAAGATCAAGAAAGGAATCTGGGCCACTTGGGTTTCCCCCACCTACCCACTGCCTATAGTACATTACAAACACAAATACCTTGAAGGAACAATGCAAAACATAAATTGTCTGTTTCTTTTCTCTCTCCTATGGATGTAGCGAACTGTCACTGTAAGTGGCCATGGCAGATTTCAAACTATCTTAAACTAAGATAATGGTATGAGAGACTCTGTAGCTCTCATAGACAAAAGGAAAAGACTACAGGCACTTGGATTTCCTGCTATACATCACTTGTCATTGCACATTATCTCCCAGTAACAGCTGGTGACAGAGACATTGTGCCTCTAGGAAAGTTCTCTCTTCCATCTGTTTCAGTCCATTTACCTCAGAGATAAAACACTGTTTTGGTTGGTCTGTTCACAACATCTTATCCAGATCATAATTTAAATCCCTTCTGTTGGGGATACAGATCATGTCTTTTGTTATTTCCTTAAAAATAGCTGAAAGTGATGGTTCCTGCAGTACTGTTGTTCCCCTAGAAATCAGAATTTGAGAAGCACATTGTTTTTCCTTTGGTATCATTCTGTGTGCTAAATAAAGCACAATATTGTTATTATGCCCTTTGCTGAATTACTCTGCTTACCCACACAACAAGCATTATTTCTAATTGAGTTCCAGGATGAAATTGTTACACACTTTCAGAAAAGAGGAGCAGCTGAGATTTTTAATCTTTTAATGGGATCCTCTTATGTTATTATAAATAAATCTCTCTGAAATATTTGTGGTAATAAATATTTCGTGCTAGCCATCTCCTTTGACATTTTCCTGTATGTTTTAATAACAGTGATTTAGCTGTTGGCAACTGCATTTCAGCATCTCCCTGTTATACGAATGAAGTGTCCATGCAGGTCCCCCCGCCCTTCTACAACCTCTTTTCTCAGTTCTTTACAATTTGAACACTTTTAAAGGACTAAAATTCCCCCTTCATGTTTTAGGACAGTTTCTGGAACTACCATGCTTGGGTTTTGGGGTTTTTTTGGGCGGGGGTGGGGGGTTGTTTTTTTCTTCTAAATCTATTACTGGAAGCTCCAGGCTTACTTTGTTAATGTTAGCATAAAAAATCAATACGAATATAGGTGGTATTAGAGTCCAGAGATTTTTTAAACAAGTGCATTTGTTTGGTGGGTTTATTCCCTGGTGAAAGCCAGTGAACTGTTGAGTTGAACTGCAAATGGTACTGTGTGGTGTTTGTTTAATTTCTTCTCCTTTACTGTTTCTTAGCTTAGGTTTAAATATACGGATGACCCATTCGCTTGACAAAAAAAGAGGGGGGAAAAACAAGGGAAAGGAGTAAGTAAAGCCAACTATTATGGAAAGTTTCTTGCAACATCAGAAATTCTAAGTGGAGCAAATCAGCCTAAAGCATCAACTATAGTAAGATGCAGATGAACATATTTAGGACATGCTTTACCAATGCCACCAACATGACTTTCACATCAAGTGATGATAACGTGACCGCCACCTAGGAAGAGAAAAAGAGGGTGACCTAGAGAAACATTACCCTGAACAACAAAGAAAAGGCAAATCCATCCATGTGACACTTGAAAGTCTGAACAGCCCAGCACAAACTGACATTAATAGCAGAAGTTGGTGGATGCCAAATGCACCTGAGGGCGTGGGAGGATAAAGAAAGGAGACTTTTACTAATGGGACACGTGCATTCTCAGCCAAAGGCAGGCAACCTGGACACTAGGAGAACCACAGCATGTGTAGTCTGTGCACAGGAGGGGTTGACACAGAGCTCTGACATTCAGAGGCTCATAGCCCAGAATGGCAACATCAGCAGCCAATTAGGTAAAGCAACACCCCTGCATGACTCGTACCCAGACCTTGACAGGCTTCCCAGCCCACAGCTAGCTCAAAATAGCACTTCTGCTTATGCAAACACCTAGTTATTTGAAAATTTTGAATAAAGGTAAGTGTACTATATTCAAATGTATATCACGTAATCTCAGTGTAATGGTCAGGAAAAATGGAGGAGTGTTTACAAGTCACGTTCCTAAGTTCAGTTGCATTTGCTGTAACATTTTTATTTTTTTAAATAAGTGTGTGATATTGGCATAGAAAGTACACTTATTAAGTTTGCAGATGATACCAAATTGGGAGGGATTGCAACTGCTTTGGAGGATAGGGTCATAATTCAAAATGATCTGGACAAATTGGAGAAATGGTCTGAGGTAAACAGGATGATATTTACTAAAGACAAATGCAAAGTGGTCCACTTAGGAAGGAACAATCAGTTTCACACATACAGAATGGGAAGAGATCTAGGGGTTATAGTGGACCACAAGCTAAATATGAGTCAACAGTGTGATGCTGTTGCAAAAAAAGCAAACACGATTCTGGGATGCATTAACAGGGATGTTGTGAGCAAGACAAGAAGTCATTCTTCTGCTCTACTCTGTGCAGGTTAGACCTCAACTGGAATATTGTGTCCAGTTCTGGGCACCGAACTTGAAGAAAGGTATGGAGAAATTGGAGAGCATCCAGAGAAGAGCACCAAGAATGATGAAAGGTCTAGAGAACATGAAGGAAGGCTGAAAGAATTGGGTTTATTTAATTTGGAAAAGAGAAGACTGAGAGGGGACATAGCAGTTTTCAGGTATCTAAAAGGGTGTCATAAGGAGGAGGGAGAAAACTTGTTCATCTTAGCCTCTAAGGATAGAACAAGAAGCAATGGGCTTGAACTGCGGCAAGGGAGGTTTAGGTTGGACATTAGGAAAAAGTTCCTAACTGTCAGGGTGGTTAAACACTGGAATAAATTGCCTAGGGAGGTTGCTGAATCTCCATCTCTGGAGATATTTAAGAGTAAGTCAGATAAATGTCTGTCAAGGATGGTCTAGACAGTATTTGGTCCTGCCATGAGGGTAGGGGACTGGACTCGATGACCTCTCAAAGTCCCTTCCAGCTCTACAGTCTGTGAATCTATATATATTGTTCTGGCATGGAAAATATTCCTCACCCCACTTCTCACAGTTCAAAACTGGCTGAACTGTTTATCTCCCCCTCCCACCCCAAACTGTCCAAAAATGTCCCCTTTGGGTTTGGACAGGAAATAAGGGTCTACTGATGCTATTGAACATTAGTGAGTCCTCCTTATACTTCATTGGGATCAGGATTCGACCCCAGCATGGAAAAACTTCAGGCCAAATGGACATTTTTCAGAAAATTTAGAGTAAAAATGGGATGCAAAAACATTTTCAGTCCTACCTAGAAACATTAAGCATTAAAACTTCATAACTCTAACACTGGAAATTGGTTCATACAAACATTTAAATGAAGTCGGTATTTGTCTTATCTGCTGAGGCACGACTGAACAGATTATAGATGGCACAAAAACTATAGAAATTCTGTCTCAGAATGTAATTATTTATTTAAAATATTGCTCTCTGGATAGCCTCATGAGATATAGCTCATTTTTTGTTAGCATTCTAGTGGGAAAGCCGACATCCAATACTACTCAAGCTTGCTTTAGTGCAATACAAAAAAACTGTAATGCAGGATACTCAGCATGAGGTAGCAGACAACATACATTTAGCAGGCACATTTTTCAATTCAGTTTACTCTGACAATGACTTTTAGGCTAATTGATGAAAAGTTCCTTAAAACTAAACCATGTAGATGTTCAATACTGTGGATCAGGCTGCCTATTCCACCTGGTCAGGCCCAGGTTAACCAATGTGTACACAATGCATTTGCATAGGGTTCCTGTCTCAGTAAGGACCCTGACCTCCAAAAAACAAAAACAAACCTGAGTGATGCTGCAGTCCTGTGTGCTAGGTCACAATGCCAGTCACTCAGATTTGGCCTGACCACCCCCTGACATGATGGAGGGCTGCCTAGGCCAAACTGGAGCAGCACGGGTCTGTGTGAGTGTGGGGCAGGTGATGGGAGCAAGTGGAGCTGGGAGGCCAGGACAAAAGTGGACCACTGAACTGCAGGAGGAGGGTCACCAGTGAGTGGCTAAGAGGGTTGGGAGAGTGGTGGGTGAGGGGTTGGGGACAAGTTGGTGGTGGGCTATGGGGTGAGCAGAGAGTGTTGGTTGGCTGTAAGATGAGGATTTGGGGGCAAGTGGGTGATGTTGAGGGACATTGGGTAAGAGGCTGGTGTGAGTATGGCATGCTAGGGGGTGAGTTATGGGGGCTGTGTGGGGAATGGGGGATGTATGCAGGATGTTGGGGGCTGTGGCCCTTGGGGCTGAGGTGTTGGGGGCTTCAGTGAGCGAGATGTATGTCAGGGCTGCTGAGGTGTGTGTGGGCTTTTAGGATAAATGGGGACTGGTAGAGAGTTGTAGGGGTATATGTGGGGTGGGAGAGGCATTTGGGGGGGTCTGTGTGTGGAGTGGGGGTCTATTATGTGTGTGGGAGAAGAAGGGCATTCTGGGATATGTATGGTGCAGAGGCACATTAAAAAAGGTAGCAGGACAATTTCCATAGTGTCCAGAGCCTGAAAATTATTTAATCTGGGCCTGCACCTGGTTCATAGATGCAGAAGGAACTGTTGTGATCATCCAATCTGACCTGCTGTATAACACAGGCCAAAGTACTCCCCAAAATAATTCCTAGAGTGTATCTTTTAGAAAAACATCCAATCCTGATTAAAAAATTGCCAGTGATGGAGAAGCCACCACAACCTGTGGTAAATTATTCCAGTGGCTAATCACTCTCACCTTCCAGTCTGAATTTGTCTAGTTTTAGCTTCCAGACATATATTGGACTGTGTTGTTCCTTTTTCTATATTGAAGATCCCATTATTAAATATTTGTTCCGTGCATAGATACTTGTAATCAAGTCACCTCTTAACCTTCTCTTCGTTAAGCTAAATAGATTGAGCTCCTTGAGTCCATCTATATATGAGGCATGTTTTCTGCTCCTTTAATCAGACTACTCTAGATAGCCTGTTCCTGTGGAAATTCATCTCCCTTCTACTGAAGTGGAGGCCATCCATACTAGATGGCTCTTTTCCCCTATAGAAAGTCGATCAATGTTTACAAAACCAAAGTCCTCCACTCTATGCCACTTACCCAGCCAGTGATTCACCTCTGCCTTCTGTCTTCTTTTGTTTGTGGGACTGGAAGTATCTCAGATATTCTTCTTCAAAATTCTTCCAAGTTCCCTAAAGTCATCTGCTACCTGTGAGATATCCCCCAACACAGCGTCATTAGTGCTGATATGAACCATTACCAACGAATCCTTGCCCATAGACTTCAGAAGCCTATGCAATCTTAGAGTGATATTTTGTTTTCTGGCTCTGGGAAGTAAGCATACCATCCTATTGTCCATCTGTCCCTTGCAGAATGTTCATTCAGTTCTGAGTACTGAATCTCCAACAAGGATAATCTATTTACCTTGGATGGTTGGAGAGTTCTGTGGGTAAACTTGATTTTTTCTTACTTGTTGGGCAGACTTGCCATCCACATGTGTATTGTATACATCTCTCTGTTCCCTTTGACCTGCTGGATCTTGAGAGATACCTTCCATAGTTTCCATGTTGAGGACCTGATATTGAGGACCATAATTTCCATGTTGAGAACCTCTCTCACAGATTCCTTTGTGACCAGCTCCATTCTTCCTTGAACCTGGGTTACTAGTGTTTCCCAAACCCAGTTGTTTAGGAACTTCTTAGCTACTGTGATTCTTAGTAGTGTCTCAATTTGCCCCGCTCCCCAATCCAAGAATCTTTTCCTCCAGCACAGCCACCAACTTTCACTTTGTGTACAGGAAATCCCTTCTTGTCTCCAGACAGGAACTAGAACATCACACATCTATTGCAGGTCATTATCACTGTTCAATCGCTGGCCATGTTGATGTTGTACATAGTGCTGGACCTGGAAGGAAAGCCTTTCACATTCCCTCTCCAAACTCCTCTGTTCATGCTCTTGAGTTCACCTAGTAAGGAACTTTTTATACCCAGTCTTTCTTGCTTAGCTCAACTCAGTTCTGCCCCTCGCCATCAGGGAGTGATTAACCACTCACACTTCAAACGGCTGAGATAATCAAAGCTCAAAGGGCTTGATCTGGCCCAGATCCAGCTACTCAGCCTGTCTGCAGAGAGCAAACAAACCCTAGAGTCTGACACAAAGCCCATTGAGGTCAATAGAAAGACTCCCATTTACTAGTGGGATTTGGATTAGGTCCTTAGTCAGTTTTAGCTTTAGTCACTTACAATTTAATGAGCAAACTGATGAGGGTAGTTTTGAGTTATAAATGAACAGATTTGTTTAGTATTTTTCCTGGTTTCATATTTTTTTCAGTTGCAGCGCTGTATTCTATACTACAGAAAGGTAAGACATTTTCCTACAGCATTTTATTCCATTGGATTCACCATATGTTTTTGAGCTGCAGTGGTTCTTTATGTCTTCTATCACTTATAAGAAGGAAAACCACCAAGTCTCCACCTTTATTAACTGACACCCTGGAATCTCTACAGCGCTGAAGAGGGCTCATTCTCTACTGCCTCTCGTTAGCTCCAGAACTTGATCCTCATGGTGCCCTCAGGGAGAGGTTCTGCACTGTCGATAATGCTCTGGTACTGTCTCCTTACATGCATATATAGTTGTACAACTGTTTGTTTTTGTTTCCACAACTTATGCAAGCAAAGGGAGTATTTGGCTTTATGAAAGGAAAGACCTTCAATACGGAGATAAGTTCTAGCAGAAACATCCAAGGTAGTTCTCAGGGTGTGTATGTGTACATGCACTTGTACTTAGTTCTTTTCTTTATGCTTTCAAAGCTTCTAAAGGGCGATTTTTAAATTAGTAAGGAATAAAACCCATGTTTAAACATGATTAGCAAGGTAATTACTGTGCCCTTTTAAAGTGATCTGGAGCCAAGACACATTAGTCTTTAATCAGACCAGTGTTAGAATAGTGAGGAACTTAAAAAAAAGACAAGGAGCTACATATAGTCAAAAGAAGGAAATTTGGTCTCTGTTCTTCTAGGTTTGTACTGCAGTATTTATGGTGAATTCAGTTTGTGATCTGTGCTGGGTTTTGTAATAGCAAGTATAGTAGCTGGGTCATGTTAGTCCATTCCAGGTTTTAGGCTTTTACTGAAGACTTCAGTTAAGTTATGGTTAGAGGAGGTGCATGCTGTGTTCTGTGAACAGCTGGATTAAACAAGTAGTCTGTGGAATCTTAATTTGAAACTATGTACAGCATCTGTGTGATTCTTTCCAGAAGATCCTACTCAGGCGACAACATCTGTCAGAGATCACAGTTGAGACTCTTGTAGCCAATGCCAGCAGGAAAATTAAAGAATGTTATTATTAATAATGTATAAAAATCCTTATGAACATCCCTTCACTCCCAACCCAAACATAACATCCAGAGTGTGTCCAGTTTTATCAGTGGAATCTACAAGTAGGTGGATTGAGTGGTATATTTTCTGCAGAGCAGTTTCCCTTTTGCAGGAGCAAATTGTGCCCATAAATTGGCACAAATTCAATTGCAAGTGGAAATCTAAATACTTGAGTTACTAAGGGTACATGATTGCAAGCATGGATAAGGTTCTCAGAGGCACAAGTTCATTTTGTGACCTATTGCAAGCACAAATTTTGCAAGTGCAATTCACCCAGAAAAATGGAGGCTGGATCCCAGTTGGCTGAAAACTTATCTATGAAAGTGCATTTACCTTGCACCATTAAATGTACTCTCTCCAAAATTGCCTTAAAACATTTTGCATTGCAGAGAATGTCTTCTGTGTTCTACAAAGAAATATAGGGTGTCACTCTCCTGAACCCATATGTAGCATTGTGGATACTCACCACGGTGCCTTCTGCTGGTTTCTTCAGGAATTAGCTCTTCCAGCTCCAGAGCACCTCCTGCTGGTCAGTGTCTCCCTACCATTATTTGCTTCCTTTCAATCTCCACCATTGTAGTTCCAGCCCTCCACCCTCCCAGCCCGCAGTGCCTCTTCTCTGGGGTACTGCCCTGCAGCAGTGCCCACAGACTCACAGGTCCTCCCCTCCCTGTGGAACCCCAATCCCCTAAGCCAACCTTGCCTCAGTGACCCACTGCCAGTCTTCATCTAGCCCTTTCCCTCAGGGCCAAAACTGAAGTCTGAAATGGCCACTCATCAGCAGCCAGAAGGTTGGATCTGCTGCCTCTTCCTTCCCTGGCTGCTTCCCCAGAGCCCTCGTACTTCCTCTGGCCCTGAAAGCAAGGCCTCTGCCTGGGGGTTTGCCAGGCTGGAGCTTCCCAGCTCCTCCTCCCCTCCCCTCCCTTTCCCTTCCCCAGCACTTCCCTGTCCTTGCCTCTGTCTCTCTCCCACAGCCAGGTCCATCTCTCTCTGTAAGGCTGGAGAGAGACTGACTACCACTTGTGGTCTGCTCTCTTTTATACTGGCTTGGATAGCTCTGATTGGCTGTCAGCCTCAGCCTCTCGAAGGGTTGGCTTTTAACCCCTTCTGAGCTGGAGCAGGGTGACCATCCCGCTATACCTCAGTTAAGTATATTTCTGAAAGGTTAATTCTTTAAACAAAAATGATGGAAAAATAAGTTACAGGATATAATTATTGTAAACATCTACAGTAATAATATTAGCACAATCAACTTTGTACATAAGTGAATGCAGAAGAAAGGCTATTCAAATGAAGTGTCTATGTTCACAAGAAGATATATCTGTACATATCTTGTGTTAAAAGTCAAAGAATATACCTGCAAAAGTCAGCCCACCAGCTAAATACCACATTTTCATATTAAAGCACAATCCTTCCTGTTTCAGACAATTATTTGTTTATTACACATTGTGATGGGGTGTACCAGGCATTTGCTCCCTCTACCAGAGGCTCTGATGCCTTGGCACATCCCATCCTAAGAAGATGTCCTCCTGGAAGGGAAGACTAGTGAGTTCAAACCTCAAGGTTTGCCTAGAGAGGCCTCCATCATCAGCTTCAGGCACAGCCAGTGAGAGCTGGTCCTCCAGTGCCTGGACGGGCTAGGAATAGATGGAAGCCAATCAGGCCCCAGCAGGCCTGATAAAAAGGGCTGGCTGCTTCTACTAGGGGCCAGTTCTGGGCAAAATCAGAACAGGGAAGGCAGCCTTTCCCTGCCCTAATCCAATTAATCTGGCTCAGTCATGGGTCTAACCTTGACACCACAGGCCTTGAATTATCTCTATGAAGAACTGTTGTTTATATTATGGATTTTAACACCCAGGTGGCTATTTTGAGTTTATTTTCTAGAAGGGGATGGGACTAAGAGCTGACCGCTGGAGGGCTAGGTCACAGAAGCAGCAGACCATTGTGGAATGAGGACACAAAGGTAGTGCTAGAATAGGAGAGCCCCTGCAATACTGTGTCCTGACATGAGCCGTGCTGGGGTGATGAGTTCACAATATAGCACTTATACAGTACCATAGATGAGAATAGTGCTGGAGAAAAATTAGCTCTGGCAGGCTGAATCAGACAAGTAAAATATGGTGATCTTACTCTAAACAGTTTACAGGCTGAGAGCTAAATCTGATGCACCATCAGGTGCATTAGATGGGGTGTTGTCAAGCCTCTTGAAGCTATACTTCCCAGGAGGCACTCTTGCTGACCCCAGGAGATTTTGTTGTAGGGATACCCAGGTGTTCACATTAGTGAACTGGCTATGCTTTGCTTTAATATTTTTCCCTACCTCTCTGCTCAACAGGCTGGTGCAATGTGAGCCTAAGAGCCTAAATCTTTTTTGAAAATTAGATTTAGGTTCCTAAATCAGATATTGCAATGCTGAGCACAGCAACACATACATATTTTTAAAAATTTTGGCCTTAGTGCTTAAGAGGCTGTTTAAGGAAAAAGGAACTTTGTTTCCCCATCAGGATTCTGGACTGGGAATTTATAAGAAAAGCTCCTTGCACTCCAACCCATCTTGCATATATATCCAGGGGCCAATCAAAATCTGTTCCTAAATTAAGAGACACTATGATGAGAGAAGGTAACAGTCATTGGGAAAATCATTAATTGACTTTGCTTAATTATTAAAGTTCACATCCTAAGAATAACCAGGTTGTTTATTTAATGTTCTTTCAGTTGTTATAAAGAGAAGATGACTAATGTTTGGAGATCTTACTGATGGAGTGTGTTGTGAGGAGACATAGCAGACAGGGTGAGGAAGTGGGTCTCCAGATACCATGCCTTCTTTGCTATGGCACATTAAGATGGGAGTGCAAAAGAAAAAGCAGTAAAGCTGATGGTTAGCAGTGCAGCTTCAGTGGGGTGGAATAGAGGGAGGAGAAATAAAAGAAGAGAGCAGGGTAGGAGGTAGGCATAGAATTGTGAAGGGCTCTGAAGGTGAGAAAAGTAAGATTTGCTGTAGAAGTGTGTGTAGGGGGAAGTAGCCAGTTAAGGCATTTGAAGAGGGGCTAAGCATAAAGTGACAGGCAAGGTAGATGGTTTTCAGAACTGTATTTTGGACAGATTAGAGAGGGCAAAGCGAGAAGCAGTGAAGTGGTTGCACCAGTAAATGCTGAGGAAGCTCTGAGCCTGGACAATCATTTGGTGGTGGGAATGACTGGAACTTGTCAGACATTGATAGAATAAAAAAAATCCAGAAAGAATTTGGGGCAGAAAGTAAAAAACAAAAATGACACTAAATATGGAAGTCTTTTGCAATATTGAAAAAGCTGTGGTCCTCAAGTGACCTGTTATCTCATGCCAGAGTTAATGTGCAAGTGCTTTTTCGGATGTTTTTTGTACTGCCAGTGCGTTCTGGCAGATGCTCAATATTCCAGAACACTTCTTTTTTATGACCTGTGTCTAACCTCAAAGGTGCAATATTTCAGCAAGTTGATTTTCTTTGTAGAGATATCTGTAGCAGAAAGAAAAACGTACCTCTTCTGCTAAAATAATCACATCATCCTTTCACTAATATCTTGCCTGTTAATAAAAAATAAAAACATAATTGTTTCAAAAATCATATTATAGCAAATCTGCATTTCATGGAATATAGATACCCCAACGTATGAAATAAATATCAATAATAATGGTATATTCTTCTTCCATTAATGATATAATTATAAAATATCCTTTAAAATGCTTTTAAAGGAAAAAAGCAATAACTCATTCAGGAAAAAAATGGGAAGAGGTTTCTTATCATTAAGTGATGTCTTTTCCTTAGCTCTATTATACAACTTTAGTTTTGGTCTTTTACAAAAGCAAACAAACACTTGGTTTATTCAAGCAAAGAAAACTAGTAATTGAGTTGGCCTTCAGGAGAAGTAATGCACATAGAATTACAATTTAAATTGTATTGAAAGGTTAGCTTTATACAAAAACAAGGAATAGCTCTTTTTTGACACTTAAATTACACTTTTTTTTAGAAAGGGGCCTTTGTGTACAATAAAAACAAAACAATTTTTATACCCATATTCCTGCTTTTTCAATACAACGGCCATCATGTCTTTTAGAAACGTACAGTTCATTAAAACAATACCCATTTCTATTCAAATTTGGGGCGTTCTTGGATACTACAAATTTCCTTTCAGAGCCAGCTTCATCCAGTCTCGAAAGACTATTTTCTGACTTGATTCTTTCGTGAAATTAATTAAAGCAACCTCAAACTGCAGAGCAAGAGAGATTATAATTTGTTTATCTCTCACATTGTGGACTCTGGGGCACAATGGCAGTGAAATCCCCAAAGCATGAGGATATTTGAAGTGAGCAGAGATACTTCCAGCCTAATTGGGCCCCACAGAACATACAAGGTGAGGGAAGGAAGCATTAAAGGTTGTCCCTGGAACCTGAACTGAGTTAATGAAAAGGGAAAGAATGTTATCTGGAAGGGATTGAATTGGAACCTGAACTGGCATCTTGGAGGAGAGTCAAAGATAAGTGTCTATGGGGAGTTTACAGTGAAGCATTGATGGGTATTGGATTGGAGCAGGGAGAAGTGGATTGGAATTAGATCAAGTAGGAAACTGCATTGACAAGAGAGAGTGGCTTCGGGTATCAGTCATTGCAGTGCGAGAATAGAAGGACTCAGGAACTGGACTGATGGGTGCTGGGATTGGTGCCAGTTGGGATCCTGAGCTTTGATGGAGTCAGCAGTGTGCAGAGCATTGAGTGGCAAAAACCAAATGAGAAGAAAGGAGAAATTGGGTAGAAAAGAAGGTGAGGGGGACTTCTCCTAATGGATTAGACCAAAAAAATAGGGGTACAGTCCAAGAGACGGATCAAAGTTCAAGCCAGTTCCCATTGTATTGTGCATGAAACAATTGATATTACCCTTTGTAACCGGGCGTGCTCACCCCCGCGGCGCCTCCTGCTGGTTGCTTCTGGGAATTAGCTCACATACACAGCTCGGAGCACCCTCTGCAGGCCGGTGATCCGCCTTCTGGCTTCCGCTACTGGCCCCGTGTCCCTCCCTGGACCCCGGTGCCCCTTCTATGTGGGGTTCTGCCCTCTGGCAGTAACCCCTTTCTCTTAAGGGTTTCCCCCTCCTGGGAACCCCCCCCCCCTCTCTATCCCCACTTTGCCTCAGGGTCTTGGCAACTGCCCAGTCATTAGCTAGCCCCCACGCCCTGGGGCAGACTGCAGTGTTAGCCTCTCATCACTGGCAAAGGGGTTTGGACCTGCTGCCTTGGCCTACCCCTGGGTTGCACCCTGCAACCCTAGTACCTCTCAGCCTACTCCTAGGCTGCAGCCTGGGGCTTTCCAGGCAGGAGCTCCCCGGCTCCGCTGCCTTCCCCAGCCCTGCTTTACCCTGGGTACCTTGTCTGGTCCCTTGCAGCAGCCAGGCCCTTCTCCCTCTGAATGCAGAGAGAGACTTTTTAGGCTCCTGGCTTCTCTGCCCTTTTTATAAGGGCCTGTGGCTCAGTTTGGGGTGTGGCCCCAGCTGCAGCCGGTTCCCCAATCAGCCCAGCCTAAAAGGCTGCTTTCTCCAGCCCCGGCCCCTTCCCTGGGCTGTTTTAACCCCCTCAGGGCCGGAGCAGGGATCCACCCTGCTACACCCTTCCTTATAAATTATTCCAGTACTGTTTAAAGAATTTGTGTGATTGTATCTTGAATATAGTGTATATGGGTTTGGGCACCTCACTACAGAAACATTATTATCCTCTGAAGTGTCCCTAGCCTCTGTTTGCTGGCAGCTGGGAATGGGTGATGGGATGGATCACTTGATGATTACCTGTTCTGTTCATTCCCTCTGGAGCACCTGGCATTGGCCACTGTTGGAAGACAGGATACTGGGCTAGATGGACTATTGGTCTGACTCAGTATGACTGTTCTTATTATAAAAATTGAAAGCTATACCACACAACTAAGGATACACATAGTTGAGGACCTTAGTGATTCATTAAACTCAGTCTAATTTATTCTTCATATATACTCATTGAGAAACACAGTACACTTTGATTACAAAGAGGCAAAGGGAAGGACAAAAGACACACCCATATTCTTGCCATGTCCATTGCACAGTCACAGATGTTAGAATTACCACATACCCAATATTTTTTTTCTGTGAAACAATAACATGAAGAACAAAATCAAACCATTTATAAGAAGTGGAAAAGTGCATGGAGTAGAGAAAGACAGCATTTTGCATCAATGAACAATACCTCATTTCAGCAAACAATTGGAGTTCAATATCATAACCGCACAACTGTGATGCTTGTTATGGTAAAATATAACCTACCTTATATATGTTTCATTCTGACTCCATGTTGTAAGCATTAAACTCAGAGAAACGACAAAGGTCACTCAGATGTATTATTCTTAAAGAGAATGCACATCTCTAGTTACTTGAACTGCCAATATTATGGTAATTTCCCTGAATTAAATAGTATTACAAGTCCAAGCATTGATAAAGTTCAGATACTTGTAATTAATTTATCCATAGTTCAGATGAATTAAGTTCTACCCATCCTCTTTGCTTCACTAGGTTCCATAGAATCCTTTCTCTGAGTGATGGATGAAGAGATTGCTACAAGAAAAGAGGAGCTAGAGATAATAACAAATTTCCTGAGGTAAACACAGTTTTGAAGGGAATACCAACAATACAGTAAAACCCACAACATTATTTACATTAATGTCAATTATAAGAAGAAAGGGGCATGAACTGAAGCTAAAGAAGCTCCAGGTATTATAGAAATTTACACAGAGTATTTAATATAGAGAAATGAAGGACAGCAGCAGAAGTAAATAATATATATAGACAAATCAAAAAGAGTTAAGCAAGTTCTGTATTTTAAGGAGGGAAAATTGAATTCTAGAACTGCACTCTCACAGGAGAAAATGGACCTAAGTGGGTTTTCTTTCCATCCTGAAATAGTCTATATATCTGTGAATAAGCTCCACTGATCCTGCAGGGATACTTTTACCTTTATAAAGAGGAATAAAATAGATGTGTAGTAAAAAAATATCAGCACCTTGGCATAAAGTATTTCTTAAAGGAATCTGTAAAGTTATTATGCTGCCTACTAATGTTGAAATACGGAACCTTCGTCTCATACTACTGTGCATGGAGCATCACGTATCCTCCAACCTTAAAAAACAAGACCTCCTGCTGAACTAAGTCATTACAGAAGAAAATTTTTAACAAAGGTGTTTTTAGTGGACTGAAGAGAGAGAGGTGAATGGAGGGAAGGATGGCAAATTAACCACAGGCCCAATCCTGCAGCACTAGCTCAGCCAAAACTCCCTTTTGGATTGTGAGGCTTGGGCCATAAGGGTGTTTTAGGGGGAAATTTTCAAAGGCACAAGAAGTTGGGTGTCTAACTCCCAGTGACTTTCAATGAGAGTTGGGTAACTTATTCACCTTTGAGCCTTTGAAAATCTCCCCTTTAACTACTGCTACAGCATCAGTGCGTGTCCTGGGTCATTGTACTGGTGTAAAGAGCGATTTATGCGCTGCACCAATATAAGTCACTTCTTACACCAGTGCAGCAGATATTTGTACTGGGGAAGCTACATCAGCAGCTACCCCAGTAGCTAATACCCTGTGTTGGCAAACCCTTATTTGAATGTTTTCATGTGTGTAATCATTTTTGTTTTTATTTCAATGCTAAGCGATCCAGGTATGTGACCATTATTAAAAATAAAATAATACTTCAGATTTATATACCACCCTCCCATCCAAGGAGTTTAAAATCCTGAACAAATATCTGAGAACTAGACTCCATTCTTGCAACTGGATCAATGTGGTTGGACCCCTACACCCATACTGAGCCTCACTGGCTTCAGTGAGATTCCACCTGGGCATTAAGGGGCTACGAATGCAGGTCCAATTGGGGCATAGGCACCTTAATCTTCACAAAGCCCCTACAAAGTCAGTAAGTACAATAATTATAGCGCCCTCTCCCCAAAAGGAGACTGAAAATGTTTCCTACCAAAAATATTGTTTTTGATGACATTTTTCAATGTTTTGGTGGGAAATTTCAAAACAAAACAAATTTTTGCTTTGCTTCATTTTGAATTTAAATGTTCGTGTTTGAAAAACCACAATTTTTTTTGAAATTGCAAGATTTCAAGTTTTTGCTTTTTCCCCAATTCTCCCTCTTTGATTCTTTTTTTCCCCCAGCAAGTACAATACATTGAATAATGTCCAAGAATGGGGGAACTTTCATATTTTCCCTTTTCCCTGTTTATATTATGTGACTTTTTTCCAAAGTTGGAGAAGCTTTTAGAAGTTGCAGAGTGGTGGTAGAGAACTAGACTTTATTTGTTTTAATGCATGCAGTGCCAAATGTATAACCAGGAAAACAAAGGTGTGAAATTTCAGAAATTTGAAAAAAAATCTTTTCAAAACCCATAACAAAAATTTCAAATTAAATCGCAATATTTAATGAAAATTTCATTTTATTTTGTTCCAGAATTTTGCCATGAAAAATTGAAAATTTTTGAACAAAAGATTTCAAATGAACTATTTTCATTCTAAATTTTTCACAGGAAAAAAATCAGGTTTTCCAGCCAGCTGTAACCCCCATTTTATAGCTAGGGAAACAGAAGCATGTCAGTATTAAGGGCCAGATTAACGTGACCATGGAGAGAAGTATGAGGAAGTAAAATGTGACCCACCACCTGTGCGGCTCCATAGGGAGAGTACCAGACATGGGAGAGCTGGAGCTATGTGAGTGGTACTCCGCCACTCCAAGTAGATGGGCAGGGAGTGGTGGAGGGAAGTAAACCCTTGGTTCTCTCTGTCCCTGCCAATGGAGCTTACACAATGTGAGGTTGGGAGTAAAATGAACCCCTTAAAGGACTGCAGTAAGCTACCTTTTGGAGCAAAAGAGGAGCAGGCAAGAAATAGTGATTGGGACACACGTCCTTCCCACAGCTCATTTTAGGACAGTGCAACTTTGAACTCCCACTTACAAAGTTATTTTTCAGTCAAGTCCACAGTTATTTGGCCAAGTTTGCACAGGAAATTCATGACAAAAGCAGGAATAGGAGCCAGGTTTTCTGAATTCCATCCTGAATCTTAATCACAAGAACATTCTTCCTGCTCTCACTGCATCACGTTATTAGAAAATAGACTCATAATAAGTATATAGTATATGATTTTCAAATATTATAGCTTGCAGTAGTTAATTCAAAGCCAAATTTCTTCAGATCTTTTAAAAGTACCTTTCGTTACTGAATACTAAATCAATGCTAAGTTTTACACTTTAAAAAAAAAGTCTTGTGCTATCAGAGGACAAACCAAACAAAATATCTGGAAAATATATTAGCAAGAACACTCTGTCACATCTCCAATTTCTATTTTTGGTAATAGCCAGATAATTTTTTACCAAACTTTTCCTTAAAAATATCACTTTTGATCTGAGAATGAATAAAAGAAACTTTAGTCCAAAGAGAAACATTTTGATCACTTATAAATGCTTAAATGTAGAAATTTCAATGAAATCATAATTATAGCATAGCTGATGTAATAGGTATGCTGTGTAATAGATTATTGCACTCCTACTACTTTTTAGTTAAAATTCATTTTATCCTGAAAGAAATTTAATTCACTTTAAAATAAGACTGTGTAAGGTTTTGATGATAAATGCTTTCACATCCATTATCTAAGAAGTCTTCTAAGAGCCTAAGTCAAACTGAGGTCAGCACATTATACCCTCTTGAGATGTAGCTTGCAGCAAACAGGGATAGCAAGTAATCTCACTACCACTGAGTAACATTTCCCACCCCTGCCAGTTCACAGAAACGTAGAACTGGAAGGGACCTCAATAGGTCACCTAATCCAGTCTCCTGCACTGAGGCATGACTCAGTGTTATCTAGACCAGTGATACTAGGACTGAGGTTTGGGAGCCACAAGTGACTCTTTGGCCTGGTTTATACTACACGTTTAAACCGAAACCGATTTAACTCTGCACCCACAACGAGGCCCTTTATATCGATATAAGGACTCTTTAAAACGGTTTCTGTACTCCTCCCGACGAGGGGAGTAGCTGAAATCGATATTTCCATGTCAGATTAGGATTAGTGTGGCGCGCAAATTGATGGTATTGGCCTCCAGGCTGTACCACAGTGCACCATTGTGATCCCTCTGGAAATCAATCTGAACTCGGATGCACTGGCCAGGTAGACAGGAAAAGCCCCACGAACTTTTGAATTTCATTTCCTGTTTGCCCAGTGTAGAGCTCGATCAGCATGGGTGGCAATGTTAGTCTCAAATCAAAAGAGCTCCAGCATAGACTGTACGGGAGATACTGGATCTGATCGCTGTATGGGAAACAAATTGTTCTATCAGAGCTCCATTACAGAAGACAAAATGACAAAGCATTTGAAAAATCTCCAGGCTATGATAGACAGAGGCCACAGCACAGTGCTGTGTGACAAGCATAATGGAAAGCAAGGAATCAAATCGATGCTCATAGAGGGAGGGAGGGAATACTGAGGACTCCAGCTATCCACAGTCCCTGCAGTCTCCGAAGGCATTTGGATTCTTGGCTGAGTCCCAATGCTGTAGGGTCAAACACATTGTCTGGCGTGTTCAGGGTATATCTCATCAATTTACCCTCCTCCACCCCGGTGAAAGAAAAGGGGGAAAAATTGTTTCTTGACTTTTTTCAATGTCACCATATGTCTACTGCATGCTGCTGGTAGAGCGGGTGCTGCGGCAATCGAACAGGCAGCTCTTCTCCCTCCCTCCCCGGTGGCAGCGGTACAGTGACAAATGACTGATAGCTGTCCTCATCACCTGTGAGTGTTCCTGGCTGGCCTGGTGATGTCGGCCAGTGCTGCCTGGGTAAAAATAGGAATGACTCCGGTCCATTCCCAGCAGATGGTACAGAATGTGTAACCGTCATCACAGCAACGGGGCTGAGTCCATCAGCCCCCCCCCCTTTATGTTGAAAGAAAAGATTCTGTACTGCCTGGACTATCATAGCAGCGGGAGGCTGGGCTCCTCTCTCCCGCCACTGTTTATTGTCCTGCCTGAACTATCACAGGTCCGGCTGATCACAGCTCCCACTGGCCGCGGTTCACTGCTCCAGGTCAATGGGAGCTGCTGGAAGTGGTGGCCAGTACCTCCCTCGGCCTGCGCCGCTTCCCACAGCCCCCATTGGCCGGGAGCAGCAAACCGCAATTAGCCAAACCTGCAGATGGGGCAGGTAAACAAACCAGCCTGGCCTGCCGGGGGCTTTCCCTGTACAAGCGGCATCCCAAGTTTGGGAAACACTGGTCTAGGCTATATTTCTCTAGTTTGTTTATGAGAAGATCATATGAGACAGTATCAAAACCCTTGCTAGAGTCAAGATCTATCACATCTACTACTTTCCCCTATTCACAAGGCTTGTTACCTGTGAAAGAAATGTATTAGGTTGGTTTGACATAATTTGTTCTTGACTAATCCCTATTGATGGTTACTTATCATGTTATTAGCTTCTAGGTGCATGCAAATTGTTTGGTTATTTGCTCCTTTATCTTTATGGTTACAGAAGTTAAACTGACTGGTCTATAATTCACTGTGTTGTCTTTATTCCCCTTTTTATAGATAGGTATTATTTTTGACCTTCCTTGGTCCTCTGGGAGATCTCTTGAGTCAGTTCCTTTAGTATTCTAGGATGTATTTCATCAGGACTTCCCAACTTGAAGACATCTAACTTGTCTAAATAGTTCTTAACTTGTTCTTTCCCTATTTTAGCCTCAGATCCTACCCCATTTACACTGATGATCACTATGTTAGTTGTCCAATCACTGCTAATTTTTTTTTTTGAAAACTGAAAAAAAAGACATTTAACATTTTGGCTGTTGCAGCTTTTTTCTGTTATTCTCTCTCCCTCCTCGTTGAGTAATGGGTCTGCCCTGTCATTTGCCTTTCACTTTTTTCTAAAGTATTTGTAAAATATTTTCTTGTTACCCTTTATGCCCTATCTAATTTAAGCTCATTTTGTGTGTTGACCTAGTTTCCACTTTTTTGTATGACTCTTCTGATTAAGCCATAGTGTCTTCTTACCATACTTCCTATCTTTCCTACAAACTGGAACAGTTTGCTCTTGTGATCTTAATAATGTCTCTTTTAAAAACTGCCAGCTGTCCTGAACTCTTTTTTTCCCTTGGAGTTGCTTCCCAGGGGATCTTACCTACCCATTCTCTGAGCTTGATAAAGTCTGCCTTGTTGATGTCTATTGTCTTTATTCTGCTGCTTTCCCTCCTACCGTTCCTTAGAATCATGAACTCTTAACATTTCATGATCGTTTTCACCCAAGCTGCCTTCCACCTTCAAATTCTCAACCAGTTCCTCCCTATTTGTCAGAATCAAATCTAGAACAACCTCTCCCGTAGTCACTTTCTTCACCTCTGTAATAAAATATCGTCTCCATTTCATTCCAAATCTGGTGGTTCCCCATCACCACCAAGCCCTGTGCTTTGGATGATTTTGTTAGTTGTTTAAACAAAACCTTAGCCACTTCTTCTTCCTGATTAGGTGGTTTATAGCAGATCCCTACCATGACATCACCCTTGTTTTTTTTCTCTTTTTTTTCCTTACTCGAATTTCAACAGGTCTGCCTCCCACTTCTATCTCAAACTAGTGCAAGTAAATCTTTGATATACAAAGCAACATCTCCTCCCTTTTTTCTCTGCCTTTCCTTCCTGAGAAAGCTGCACCTTTCTATACCAATATTCTAGTCATGTGAATTATCCCACATCTGTGATGCCAGTTATGTCATCTAGTGTTTCTAGTTCTTCCTGTTTATTCTGCATACTTATTGCATTAGTTCATAGCCATCCAAGACGTTCATTTGATTTCCCTCCAAGTTCCAATCCTTCACAAAGCTTTCCATGTTCTGGATTTACCTGTGGGCTTTTGTCTCCTGCCCCCACCAAACCCAGTTTAAAGCTCGTCTCACTAGGTTATTCAGTCTCTATCCAAAGATGCTGTTTTCCTTCATTGATAGGTGGACTAATTATGATTTCCACACACTGGTTTTAGACAAAACAAAAACAAGTTTATTAACTGTAAAAAAATAGATTTTAAGTGATTATAAGGGATATCAAATAGATCAAAGCAGATGTCCTAGCAAATAAACAAAACACAATCTATACTTAATATACTAAATAGGTAGGATATGAATTAGCAAATTCTCACCCTGAGTAATAAACAGGCTGGTAGATTCTTAAGGCACAAGCAGGAGCGGCACCAGGGTTTTTGGCACCCTAGGCGTGGGTCCTTCTGCACTCCCGATATTCTGGGCACTTCGGCGGCTGGTCCTGGAGCAAGTGAAGGACCCGCAGCAGAATTGCCACCGAAGACCCAGAGCACAGAAGGAACCCCGCCGCCGAATTGCCGCCGAGGAATTGCCGCTGCCACCAAATTGCCATCCAAATCCTGGTGCTCTAGGCGACCACCTAGGTCGCCTAAATGGAAGCACCGGCCCTGGGCACAAGCTACCTTGGCTCTGCAGCTCAGGTTTTCCAGGTTTTCATACACAGACTAAAAATCCCTTAGCCCAGGACCATCACTTCCCACAGTTCAGTCCTTATTTCTCAGGTGTTTCCAGGTGAGTTGTTGTAGGGAAAGCAAGGTACCCCCATGATGTCATTTTCCCCCTTTATATCTTTTTCCCACTTGCTGGAAAGCTCTTTAACTGTGATCTCAGTTGAACAGTTCCCATTGTGCAGTGTTATCTCTGAGAGGTTTCTATTGTACACGGGGTAATCCTTGTGATTGTGTACATTTCCTCAATAATGCATTAACATTGTTTGGCCTTTTTACTGTTGTACTCCACCTGTGCTTGTGGCTGTTCTCAACCTCACAATTTGCATACAACAATAGCACATACAATCCAATGAGATATTAATGTCTAGCAGATCAAGACTTTTAGAATGATACTGCACAAGGCATACTTTGTACAAAACGTATCCTAATTACATAACAGTGGTGAATATTGGGCTGCCAGGGTGTCACACACTTCCCGCTCAATGTTTTTTCATTAGATATTGTTGCTATTGTTAGTCTTTTTTCCACCACAATGTTATGAATTTTGTAGCTGTTACTGTTCTGAACTACTTACTCTCCTCAAATTATAAAAAATGTGGAAGATGTGCACTAGTTTAACAATGTTACTACAATCCTTATTAAATGAACTCTGCTCATTTGCTAGATACCCTTGCAAAATCTGTCCAGAGAGTCATGAAAATTTTCCTATGATTGAGAGGACACGTTTTTGGCATAATTTGGAAAAGAGATTTGTTAGTCTTCAAAGCAAGGGGCATGAAGCATAAGTGACAGCAGAACTCTAAAGATCCTGAAAAGGAAAGGCTTATTTTTAGTAGCCAGTATAAGACTCATATACTGTAGTATGTGTGCTAAGCAAAAGAGGAAACTCTGAAAAAGAAAAGAAAACTCATTTAAATCTTAAAGCTATTCCTAGGAAGGAAAGTCTCAGCTCATCTGAGCAGAAGAATGTACCTCATGTATCATGACAGTAAGTACGCAAGTGTGAGACTGAATACATGTTTAGATAATCCACGGTGCTTCTCATCTGTATCTCTACTGCTTTTCTCCCAGATTCTCCCCCAGCCGATGTGTTTTACCACAAATTTAACTGGTAGACTGACCAAATTCAGCCACTGGTTGAAGTAATAATACTAGTTTTCTTTTGTACCACTGTCATAAACAGATAAGAAAAGTTAATAGCATAGAAGTACTTTATATCTCTTTGACTGTAAAGGGTTAACAAGTTCAGTAAGCCTGGCTGTCACCTGACCAGAGGACCAATCAGGAGACAGGATACTTTCAAATCTTGAGGGAGGAAAGTTTCTGCATGTTCTGTAGATATTTGTTGGTTGTTCACTCACTGGGGGCTAGAGGGACAGATGTGCAACCAGGTTCTTCTCTAGTTCCTGATACAGGTTTCTTATAGATTCCAAATAGTGGTACTAGGTAGATGGCGAGTTAGCTTATGTTTGTTTTCTTTATTTGCAGAATGTGCATTTGGTGAAGAGTTTAAGTATTGGTTTTGCTGAAAGGAGTTCAAATTTGTATTTTTTTCTGAAGGTTATTTATTGTACTTAATACTTAGGCGGGGAGAGTTCCCAGTGCTCATAGTAAAAACCGTGTACCTAGGTCCATTTTAAATTTACAAAGATAATTTCTTATGTTTTTCACTTCTTTAATTAAAAGTTCTTGTTTAAGAACCTGATTGTTTTTTTTTTTTGTGGTGAGACCCCAGAGGACTGGGTCTGGATTCACAGGGAATTGGCTGCGGGAGAAAGGAGGGAAGGGGGAGAGAGGAGCTAATTTCTCTCTGTGTCAGGATTACTTTCTCTCTCAGAAGAGTCTGGGAGGGGAAAGGAGAAGGAAGGAGGAAGGTGAATTTTCTCTTCTGTTTGTGATTCAAGGAGTTTGAATCACAGTGTCCTTCCAGGATACCCATGGAGGGGAAGTCTGGAGAGGCAACGGTGGAGCGGAAAGGGTTACTTTCCTTGGTTTAAGATCCAGAGGGTCTGGGTCTTGGGGGTCCCCAGGCAAGGTTTTGGGGGGACCAGAGTGTACCAGGCACTGGAATTCCTGGTTGGTGGCCGCGCTACAGGTTCTAAGCTGGTAATTAGCTTAGAGGAATTCATGCTGGTACCCCATCTTTTGAACGCTAAGGTTCAGAGTGGGGAATTGTATCATGACAACCACCCTTATCATTTTAGTATCTGAGCACCTAGGATGTTCTGAGTGCTTTACAAACAGGTGCTATTGATTCTTTACATCGTCCTTGTAAGGCAGAAAAGTATTATCTCTATTTTACAGATGGGGTAACTGAATCAGGAAAGTTAAGAAACTTACAAGCTCCCAGAGGATTAAGAACTCGAGTTCTTCATATACAGGCCTGTGTTTAAAAGTCTAAACCCCTTGTCTCTCTTGAAAATCAATTGTTCCAATTTATATCTTTGGGATATAAAACCATGAAAATTAACCTTTAAAAAACTGCACTAAACAGTAAACAGGGCAAGGCAGTACCTGACTACCTGGATCATTGGTATGCTTAAGTGGGGATCCTATGTCACCAGTAGTGTTGGTGACATCAAAGAGAATGCTGCTGTTGAGAGATCACAGAGAAGCATAAGCCAGATGTCACAGGACATGAAAGGGTGAAAAGGTTTTTATTTGCATTTTTATTCATTTGTGAATATACCAAAGGCAACTCTAGTCACAATATATCAAAACCTTCCTTATTTTGTAGGGAGATTTGTTTCCCTGCTTCACTTCTCCTTTAATCTGTACATTTAATTTAGAAATTCATATCCAATCCATCGATAACTTTAGTTTCCATTTGTTCAATAGTGTTCATTACAACCACCTGAAATATTTTGTAACGCAGTATTTACGTCTTCAGTAACATACACTTAACAAATGTCAACATTAAAAACATTCCCATCTTGCTTTGGATAGCTAGGTAATATTACATCTGCATTCACAGTATTCTGTGTGGAATTACAGCATATAGTTTCCACTTAAAATGGCTTACACTTATAACAAGAGTTCACAGGCAAACTCGGTAATAATAATAATAATTAATAAATAAAGAAATGATAAATAATTAATAAAAAGTGAATGTCTGAATTTGCCCCAGGATCCAGAATCATTCAAAATTTTGTTAAATTCAGACATTAATCACTTTTGGTTAGAATGAATGAATCTGACACTTTGCAAACCATGCTTTACATTTATAGAGTTCCCACAACTATTCAAAATGCACAAAAACTTTTCCTTGTATTATAAAACCATAGAAGGGTGTCCCCCCATTCCCTCCTGATGATTTTTTAAAATGTATTTCTAGGACAGACAAATCCCTGAAGTTAGAGTACTACACTTGGGTGTGTGTATCAATATATACAGTATCAATTTTTTCACTAGAATTTTATTTTCACCCTCCCTCTCTGCTCATTTTCTAAAAGTTGTCTCTGGGCCTAATTCTGATATCACTTTGTTTTACTCTGATATCACTTTGGGTGTTACTCCAATGACTATAATGGAGTTACTTTTAATTTATATTGGTGTGATGGAAAGCGGTATCAAGCCCTCAGTATATGGTTTTAACTCTATCTTTCTCTGCTCTTTTATTTTTCAGAGTCACTCCTAAAATGAGTGAAAATCTATTAGCTTTGAGTTGTTATGGCTGTTTTCTGAGTTGAACTTTTGAACTCTTAATGTTGAGTTAAAAGTTGGGAAAGGCATGTTTGCCTGTTACTCTCTTTTAATTATTCAACTTGAAGAAGAGGAATGAAAAAAGAGAACTTCCTCACAATGTTTGGTTTCATATTTCTACATCAAAACCATTCTAATAATGATTTTTCTATTATGTTAAAATGAATTACTGTATCTTTGTAAAACCAAAAGCACTAATGATCTAACATTTTAAGTTGCCATGGAAATAGCCTAGATTTCCCAGCATGTTTAGCAATTTAAGGTAATAATGGATGTGACCTTTTCCTAATGTTGGAATCAGGGCTCTCAAGGAAATAAAATATTGCTCTCCATTTAGTGCCAGCATACACGTGCACCTGGGTGCCCCACTACTATAAGCAGACACGTACTACATACATATTCAATTCTGCTACCAGTGAAGTCAGTGGCAAAGTTTTGATTTTAGTGTGAGTACTATCAGGCCATACAACTGAGCACATCAGTGGTGAAGAACAGATCTTTGCTATTCTACCCAGACTTCAGTCAGAAGAATGGCAGGTGAGAAGCAACAGTCTAAAGAAGGAAATCCGCACTTTTCCTGACCTTTGCCTTCTTCTCCAACTTGGACTTTATACTGTGAGCATCTCAGGGCTGGAACCATCCCTTATTTAACGTCTTCAAAGCACCTAACACATTGCAGGAGCTTCCATAAACAAATAATTAACAAGAATGTGTGAAAGAGTACCAAATTCACTACTCAAGGTCTATAGGACAAGCTGTTCAGGTTGGGCCAGGGCTCCACATTGTGATTCATTTGGATGGTCACAATGAAAAATAACCCCTACAAAATTCTCCAGTGCTGTCACATAAGGAAAGAATACTATCAGGCAGCATTGAAATAAGAAGCATTACCTGAACTACGTTCTGTTCCAACCTGAAACAGATTCTGGACTGGACCTCATCTCAGTTACCACTAGCAGTTGGTTTAGGACCACTGTGAACCCTTTGTTCCTCAGATTATACTAAATCTCTCTTGCTGACATTGAGATTTCAGTTGCTGTTAAATCTCTCCCATGAGAACTTTCCTAATCACTGTAAGTTAAAGTTAATCACTGCCTTTCTAATCACTGTAATCTTTTTAAATTTAAAATTTACACATGGCAACCCATACACAAGGTTTATGGGGAGTGATAGGCCTGGTACGTTACCAATACATGATCCCTATGGGACAGATTATGATACCTTTTCTCACAATGCATAGCACTTTACTTAACAAGTAGGCCCATTAACATCAATAGGACTACACAGATGAGTAAACTGCAGCATTAGTAAGGATTTCAAAATGTGGGCATATGGAAATATGTCCAAGTCCAAATATTTCTCTCCTGTCCCCGTGAACAGAGTTTATTGACCACTGAAACCCTGATCCTTCAAGTGTTTACCTGTAGAATTGAAGGATCAGGGCCTACATTTGTCCTTTTTTGGTGCTGAATTTATACTCCTCATGTATGCCATTTTTAAGTTTAGTAACAGAATTCAGGTTAGTGTCAGTTAAATAACAATAATAGTCTATGTATTAGATGCATGAAAAACGCTAGTGTGAATGTGTCTGATTGAAATGATGCTGTGCCTATGTGATGCCCCACAATATACCAAAAGATGGAGTAAAGCAATACCAACCATGTGACTACCACTATTGTTGCCACTGTATAACATTATTCAATGCAAATATTATAATATTCCTGTCAGCGGCATTCCTCTGACCTTCCTTTTTGAAATGGAATAAGATTAAAGGACTATTGTCCCCCAATCTCCTCAAAGTTTGCTTGGAAAACAAATGCTTTGTACTCATCTAGCAGTTACTCAGCATCACGTCACCCCCAAAAAACATATAGAATTTGAGAAGGTGATGCATGCAAGCTACCTCACCACAGGAGAACAAATTCCCATACCCCTCTGCCAGCTAGTCTATTTGCCATAGAAGCCATTACGCTTGCAAAACAGAGAGACAATTTAGTTAATGAAAAGCAGCAAAGAATTCCATGGCACCTTATAGACTTCATCACGTGCATCCAACAAAGTGGGTATTCACCCACGAAAGCTCATGCTCCAAAAAGTCTGTTAGTCTATAAGGTGCCACAGGTTTCTTTGCTGCTTTTACAGATCCAGACTAACACGGCTACCCCTCTGATACTTGACACAATTTAGTTAATGAAAATCCTGCCTTCTTTTTTTTGTTTATGTGTTGTGTGCTTGCTCAAATGGTTTTAACACACTTATAAGTACATCTAAATGTCTAATTTTCTTTATATGAAGTTGCCATCAAATTTATGATTATATTCTGTTTTAACCTCTAAAACGTAGATAGTAGGGCAGTGATGCAACCACTTAAACTTGGAGTGACTGGGTATGAGAATGTGTTATTTCTATAATCATGATGATGAACACATAGTAAACTGTTGGGGGCCGGGGATGTTTCCCCCTCATGCACCTTGGGATTGGGAAAAATGTTAAGATTATAGGTGTACAGCCAGGGCCAGTAGTAGCAAGTAGCCAGTTTGAGGGTCCTATTAGGTGTACTTCAGGACCTCTTAGTTTGGGGGCCTGAATTGCACAGTCCTTACAATCCCAGCTACCAAAAGCTAAACACATGGGGTAACATTATTGATGGTTAGATTATAAATGCTGGGTGAATCAGTGCTCAATGAATAAATTATATTTGTTAGTCTGGATTATTTTAGATTGGCCATGTACCCTAAATTTTTTATGTATTAACATAAGAGGTCTTAGAAAGACAGCAGCAACTGGACTGATCACTATGGTACTAGACATCTTGTATAGCAAGAGGCTGAGAATTCTCAAATTACCTGGGTGATAACAGATTTAGACAAAAATGTAAGTGTTGTATCTCTTTGGAGATTCGGAGATACCAGACTTTGCAAAGGGAAAGTAATGATGGGAGACAATCACCTCTGTTACCTTTCTCTAACTGTAATTGTTTTTTGTTGCTCACGTTTGCATTATAATCTGAACTCTCTGAATTTGAATATTTAATGAGGGAACTGCCTCTTGGGGGAAAAGAGTTACATGGAAACTGTGGACTCTCCTGCTGTTTTGAGATTTGTTTCTTGGAGCCGCAGCTGTGGCTCTAAAGAAAGGATCATCAAATATTAAATCAGATTATGCCTTTGAGAATTCTAATTGCAGTTCTTTTGGGGTACCTCTAGTTTCTGTTAGAGAAGGGGTGAAGAAGTCATTCTACATGTTTCAACACTAAAATTATTATTCAATGTTCAGGGGAATTTGTATGTTGCCCCTTGCATTGGACAACTAGGTAGATATTGTATGCTGCTCAGGGATGGTGTACCACACACCTGTCAATTTCTTACATAAAAGGCACGTCAGTTATTAATTTAGCTGAGTATTTTATTATGCACCAGAAATCAGCATGTAAATTTTTGTTGCCATTTAGATAGGTCCAATATTTTCATATTTAGCTGCATAAAATAAGGCACCTTAGTAAGTCCATAATTATGCAACTAAATAAGTGTCCTAATTCTCAGACCTGCATGAACTCTCAAGTCCCTTTGTCTTCAATGGGAGCTGCGGCTGTGCAGGATCTTTGAAAATCAAGCCATATTATTTAGGTTACTAAATACTGGTATATATGCCAAACTATAGGCATCCAAGTTTTTAAATTTTGGCCTAAATCCAGGAAACTAATTTGTGTTCTGATGTAGTTGAGATACACTCAGATACAGGCAGACCTCTCCTACCCCCACATACACATGAGCTATCCTACCAACACACAGGTGGCAGAATCTCTCTTTGAAGGGACGGAGGGGCCTGAGCTTTCATTACAAACCTCAACCTGGAGTCCCATCATCGAGCCTCCATTCTGCCACCCTGCAGCAGGGATGGCATGGGGGATCAAGGCTCCCTGCACCACACTGCTCTCCTGTGCCCACTACCTGCTGTCAGTGACATAGCTGAACATGAAGGAGGAGAGCTCCTTAGCCAGGAGTACGCTGTAGTCCAGCCCAGGCTCCAGCATCTTTCACCTCCAACTCATGCAGCACCGATACCAAGCATGCAACAAGAGAGGCAGTGAAGAGTCAGGCAGTTGGCAGGGTGCTGCTGGGCCACTTTGTGGGGAGCAGCCATGACCTGTCAGCTGCAGAAGCTGACCTGGCAGGGGAGGAGCTGGCCAGATGGGGGAGGGGCCAGGAGGGAAGTCTGGCTCAATTGGAGGGCTGCCCCTAAGAATGAGCCAGGAGGGCTGGTGCCTGGGATAATCTCAAGTGCCTAGAGCCACCCAGGACTCATTCTTACTTTCACCCCAACACTACCCTTTGTGTGTACACTCAGTTTACGGGAATGAAAACATGAGGATGGAAGCATAGACCAGCCTCCACAATATTTCCATTGTGGAGGTTGCTGGTCCCCATTGCCCCCCGCCCAGTTCCACTGCCCTGGTGTCAGCAATCTAATCAATATTTGGCTCTGCTCCAGGAGGACATTTAGCAATGATAATGGCTAGAAATGGGCCTGAACTAATGGACCAGATTAAATTGACCTGGTCCTGCCCACCACAAGTACAGGAGAGTTAGAAACCAGGCTTTTAGTTTTGCATATTGTAAAGATGTTCACTGGATTTCAGTTCAGGAGTTCTGATTCAGGGCCATATTCAGTCATGGATAGACAGTGATTAATTGCTTTCTCTTCTGCATAGTTGAAAGACTATAATGGCAGTGACAACTGGTTGGATAACAACGATCATTCTGACATATCCAATATACTCAAGATTGTAATGAGCACTTTCGTTAGAGAAATGACAGAGAGTTTGGAAAGAGTAAGACTATTTTTATATTGCCATTACTGAGTTATTTTTCATGTAGCAGAAATAAATCAATAGAAAACATAATGTTTGTAAGTGAAAGTCCACTACTTAATAGGGAAGAAGAGCTAAGAACGGATGACACTATAAAGGCTGAGGTGTTTAATATCTGTTTTGCTTCAGTCTTCACTAAAAAAGTTAATCGTGACCCAGTTCTTAATGCAATTAATATTAACAACAAGTGAGAAAAACCTCAAGTTGGAATAGGGAAAGAATAGGTTAAAGAATATTTGGATAAGTTAGATTTATTCAAGTTGGCAGGGCTTGATAAAATTTATCTAGGGTACATAAGGAAATAGCCGAAGCAATTTTGATTATCTTTGAGAACTTCTGGAGGATGGCTGTGATTCCAGAGGACTGGGGAAGGGAAAATATAGTACTTATCTTTAAAAAAGACATTGGAAATTATAGACCAGTCAGCCTAACTTCAATACCTGAAAAGACACTGGAATATATTATCAATTGGTTTGTAAGCACGGATAAGATAATACGGTTAAAAAAATTGCCAACATGGGTTTGTCAAGAAATAATGCCAAATCAACTAATTTCTTTCTTTGACAGGTCTACTGGCCTAGTGGATAGAGGGGAATCAGTAGATGTGATTTATTTTGATTTTATTAAAGATTTTGACAAAGTCCCATATGACAGTCTCATAAGTAAATGAAGGAAAGGTAATTTAATCTAGATCACTGTAACTTGTAGGTGACTTATTGAAAGAAACATACTCAAAGAGAAGTTATCATTGGTTCATTATCAGTCTGGGAGGACATATCTTGCGGGGTCCCACAAAGGTCTGTCCTGGGTCCAGTACTATTCAATATTTTCATTAAAGTGGAGAGGAGGCTTATCAAATTTGCTGATAACACAAAGCTGGAAGGAGTTAAAAGCACTTTGGAGGACAGGATTAGAATTAAAAACAATCTTGATAAATTTGAGAATTAGTTTGAAATCAACAAGATGAAATTCAGTAAAGAAAAGTGCAAAGACCTACACTTATAGAGCAAAAATCAAGTGTACAACTACAAAATGGGGAATAATTGGCTAGGCAGTAATGCTGCAGAAAAGGATCTGCAGGTAATAGTGGATCACAAAATGCATATGAGCCAACAATATGCTGCAGTTGCCAAAAAAGGGCTAATATCACTCTGGGATGTCATATTTAAAACATGGGAGGGAATTTTTCTGCTATACCTGGTGCAAGTGAGGCCTCAGTTGGGTCCAGGTTTAGGTGCCACACTTTAGGAAAGATGGACAACTGGAGAGAGTTCAGAGGAGAGAAACAAAAGTGATACAAGATTTAGAAGACCTGACCTATGAAGAAAGGTTAAAAAAATGTGTATGTTTACTCTTGAAAAAAACTAGGCTGAGAGAAGATTGGATAACAATTTTCAAATATATTAAGAACTGCTATAAAGAGGATGGTCACTGAAAGTAGGACAGTAGGCCACTCCATTGCCACTGAAAGTAGGAGAAGAAGTAATCGTCTTAATCTGCAGCAAGAGAGATTTAGGTTAGATATAAGGAGAAGTTTCCTAACTACAAGGGTAGTTAAGCTCTGAAATAGGGTTCCAAGAGAGGTGCAAAATCTGCATCATTGGAGATTTTTAAGGACAGGAGGTTTTAGGTATACTTGGTCCTGCCTTTGCGTAAAAGATTGGACAAAATGACCTCTCAAGATCCCTTCCAGGCCTCCATTTCTATGATTCTACATTTTCTTTGTAAAGTGACTGAATGAGAAGACCAAAGGAACATACAAATATTAGGCAGTTATAGTACAGTATGATGACTATGTAGAATGTTACTTTGAGCATGTGCTTTCCTCAACCTGCTCTAAAACAAAGTGCACACACTATGTGGAGTCAAAATATTTACCATGTTTTGGAGGGGTTGGCATTTCATTGTGACAAATATAAGCAAAGCTCAGGTGAAATAAAACAAATTTCAAAACCTCAAAAGTTGCCATGAAATGAAATTGTCATCCTTCTGTCAGGTTTCCTAACCAGGCCTTAGCCTAAATAACGTAACTCCATCTGCCCCTGCCATACAACTCAAATTGGTCAGCAATCCCTTATAGGCCACTAATAAAAGTAGAAGGGATCAGTGTGGCTACTAATCCTTTGTCTGAGACCATGTGGAGGTAATTGATTAAGGCAACCAACATAACTGCAGTGCCATATCTAAGTCTGAACCTTGACTAAGGAGTTTAGAAGTAGATCTATGATGCTATTGGTTGTGTGCTGTTCTTTTAGCCAAGTCTTAGCCATTGGAGGGAAGACTAGAAAAGGGATTTTAGTCAGCTGGTAAAAGTAGAAAAATTTGGATGAAAAATGGAGTGGAAAATACCACAAAGATTTAATGGAAAGAATGTTTTTCCTTTTCCAATAAGCTGTAAACATACAAAATGAATATTAAGATAAGATCACTGACAGACATAAATCATTGTAAAAGCATCACAAGATCACTGGTCTTATTGAAAAGACAAAGTACTCCAAGCCACCTTAGGATAAATAGGAAAAAATGAATAAGAAGTTAAGCATCTTGAAATTCTAGGCAGAAGACATTAAGCTTAATCTTCAGGTGCTCCAGAGCAACATCTGATTCATGTGAAGAGGAGATGGAGCAGCAAAGGTGGCTTTCAGTCACACTTCTGCCCCCACCTGGGGGCACTGATTCAGTCCCAAGCATAAATTAGAACACCTTCAGGAATACAGTAAATTGCATTCACTGCTAGCAGCCCCCTAGGTGCCTGTAGCAAGGTTACTAGAGTGCAATACACCCTCCACCACCCTCTTCTGCCTTACCAAGCCTTGTATCAATGCGATTGGGAGGGGATGGTACAAAGCCTGTTCCATACACACACAGAGCAGGGAATTCTCATTTCAGGTAGCTCTAAGTCCCCTCTGCACTGCCTGGAAAGGTAGATGGGGCTGGGATCAGACCTAGCAACATACTGCATTTAGGGCATAACAGGGAAGATTAATTGCCTACATTTAATTCAAAATCATTCAGCGTCAGGTAATGCTGAAGGAGATCATTTGTTATGTGATCCATTTTCTCCATCCTCAGCTGACACATATACATTACTAATCTGAGCAAACTAGAAAATCTTTCCTTCATCATAATCATAAAACACATTTTTTGCCATTAATTAGACACAACTGAGTAGGAAATAACATAGAGGCCATAAAATCCAGTGATATATATTCAGCTCAGGGCAACAGCTTTTTCCTTCTATCTCAAGAATCTATTGACATAGCTGGAATATATGAACTTGTATTTTATAATATTCCTTTTTACCCTTCAACCTTTCCTATAATTCTTTCTCTAGCCTAAGAAATTAGCAGCTAATTGTGGCTACTGTGACAGAGATGGCAATTTCCTGCAATAGCCTGAATAAACCTTATTGAATTAAGTTAAACCTAACTAAATTAAATTTTAAGTACTTTAGGACTCCATTGTATTAAAATTGCAAATGTTTATGTGTTATTGTGAGATTGTATGTAACTTGTCTAGGAGACGTGACTAATATTAACCTTGGGGAATGTTGTGAACTTCAAAGGACTCTTAAACAATGGGCTAAGACAAGAATGAACTATTAGTTAAATAGGTTTCCCAGGAAATCTCTAGCAGGAGGTGTATGCAAATATACCTACTCTGGTTATGCAAGAACTGAGCCTTTGAAACTTCCAGGGAAGCTGGGGACTTTTTGTCTGCTGATCACCTGTTACATGAGGACTAAGTTATAGCCCAAACTGAGTAAAAGAGTCAGTCACAGATTCATGAGTGGGCTTGTTCTAAGCAAAAGGAATGATGAATTGGTAACCACAGAACAATCCCTGGCTGGGGTGTGCAGGACTGTTCACCAGCCAGAGCCCTTGCTGGAGTCAGACGGTGAGCTCCGGTGAGTGGGTCAAGAGCAGCCTGTGGCCCATGTCCCTGCTCCATGGGCCCCCTCACTCAGGGCAGGTGGAGGGTCGATGGTGCAGCTCCCTACAGCTGCCTACATGGTCGGGCTACAGCGCCCCAGAAGAGCTGGGTGCAGGTAAGAGCCAAGTGCGGTGCGCGCAGGGGTGGCGAGTTGTATGGGCCCATGGTGCCTGTGTTCCACCAATATGAGAGCCCAGGGGCTTGGCTCCACCAAAGTTCAGGGCCGGGTCTCTCCTTGGCCTCCCCTGGAGCATGCCCCCAACCCTGCCCGTCACACTCAGGCAATTTAAAAGGGCCTGGGGCTAAGGTGGCTTCCTGCCCACCCAGTCTGTTTCTGGAAGTGGCCAGCATGTCTCTGTGGCCCCTGGGGGCGGGGGGGGGTATCTCTCTGCATACTGCCCCGCCCTGAGCACCGACTCTGCCAACTGTGGCCAATGGGAGCTGCAGGGATGGTACCTGTGGGCAGCAGCAGGTAGAGACTGCTCTGGCCCTCCTGCCTAGGAGCCGCTCCTGGAGCGGGGTGCAAGTCACTTTCAGGAGCCACCTGAGGTAAGTGCTGCACCCCTCACCCTCTCCCACACCTCAACCCCCTGCCCCAGCCCAGATCCCATACCCTGCGCCCAAACTCCCTCCCAGAGCCCATCCCCCACATCTCCTCCTGCACCTCGACCCCCTGCCCCAGCCCAGAGCCTGCACCCACACTCCCTCTCAGAGCCTTAGGCAGGTGTGTGTATGGGGGGGGACTTGGACCCATAAAAATTATACAAACCTACTGCCCCTGGGTGTGTGGGCAGCTGTGAGAAGCCATGGACCCTCCTGCCCTGGGGGAGGAGGGGGGGGGACATGGACAAGGGGCTTCTCCATGGTGCCCTACAGCAGTCTGGGCTCCGTAGTGGGGCTCCATCTTCCTGCCTGAATGGGAAGGGTGGGGGTGGGCCCCCTGCTGAAAAGTAGACAAGCTAGGCCCATCCACTTTCAAAAAGGGGGAGGGCCATTGTCCCCTCCCCTCCCAATTCTGGCACCCCAGAGAGGGATTCAGATACCCTAAACTTTGACAGTTACATAGAAAGGTGTTGGGGATAATTATTTGAAAAGTCACCTAGGGTGTCACAAATTCACTATCATTGTGTGGGCAAAGGAAACATACTTAGTTAAATGACAGATACTGTAACCTTATTTGGGATTTGAAAATTCATCAGTTCCATAGGAGAGGATCACAATTATCAACTGAATTTATCAAAAATGAAATAGAATGAAAAAGTTCATCCCTTCAGCTTTCTCAGGAAAAGCCAAAATTCAGATACAGGTGTGATGGAACAATTTTTATAGTGGGGGTGCTGAGAGCCATTGAACAAAACTTTAAACCCTCTGTATAATGGAAATCATTACAAGCCAGGAGGTGTGACAGCTCCTCCCCACACTCCTAGTTCTAGCACTTATGTTCAGATATTACAAGAATGAGCACAATAATCCAGAATTTTGATTTCCCGGGTATGAAAGGATTGGGCCAGATCATCAGCTGATCTAAACTGGTGTGTCTCCAATGAAGCAGTAGTGATACACCAGTTGAAGATTTGGCCTTCTCGAGTGGTTAATGAAAACACGTTATTGTGTTTTTTACTTCTTCACCTATATATATGAGTGTGTATGTGGTGTGCTCTTCAGCTGTATTTACTTTATTTCTGTCAATTCTGCCTTTTTCCTCAAATTTAGAAAATTTTAAATACACCAAAGTCAATGGATTTGAATCAAACTGATTCAAGTTTATAAAGCAGGAAAAATGGTTTCATCTGGCAACAGACTCTTGTTTTTACAAAATTGTCATTTAAAATTCTTCAATCAACACTTTATGGAAATATAGTTTGGAGTATGTGTTGTTCATGGATTAATTGTTTCAAAGAGTCTTTGACTATTTACTAGTTAATTATTTATGGTGTGTGATTGGTCCTCTAAGTCATATGGTATTGTTTCTGCTCCTTGATTGGAAACATGAAATTTTTATGACAATGCAATTCAGTGATTTCAAAAAGGCTATGCTTTCCAGCATGAAACTTTGCACTAATACATTCACACAAGTATTCATGATACACTTACTTTCTGCATACATTCTATCATACCCATGTTCATAGAAAATGAATAAAAGGCTTCATTATTAAAAGTGAAGCAAACTAATAGATTTTATTTGACCAACAACTCTGAGTACTTTCTTTTATTTTTTTGCAATATTCATCCAGCTCTAGGTGCAGTCTGTGACAGCACTAGGAACTGGTGATGGATTCAAACTGACTGTGTTGCAAGATGGTTCACTAACAAATAGTTCCTTCCATTGATTTTGTTTTAACTGATTTAGAAGAGAGGACACTGTCTGTGAACCGGAAATTTCTGACACCTTTTAATTTCTGATACATATTAGCTTTTCATTCTTTTTGTTTATCTCCAAAATACACATTTTAAAATTCCATGCAGACCTGGAGCTCCTCTATATTATGCAAAGTATTCTCAATTTTTGGTGTTTTTAATTAGTTGCCCCATATTCCACCCCCTGCATGCTCCACATTCATTGGCTCTCCCATTTTCAACAGTGTCTATGGCTTCTCCCATGTGCAAGTTAACCCACATATTTCTTCCTTCTTGAATGGATTGACTCTCTTCTTCAGATTCCAGTCAGAGTTCTTGGTGCTCCTTTCTTATGAAATGTAACAAAAACAGCAACGATAATGTGGCAAAAAGATATATTCTGAAAAGATCCATACTAATTAATTAATCTCATTTCACAGCTACAACTGGCCATTATATGTTTCCAGTGCTCACTGAGTCGAAGCACTGAATTAATTACATACAACTAAATAAATTACAAGGTAACTCAAGCATTTAAAGCCTGAGGGGGGGAAAAAAGCACCTTGCACTTCAAAAAGATTCTGCAATAAACTTCAGTTTCTTTCTGGAAGCAGCAAGCCTTTCTCCACTTTTTCACTAGATAAAATGATTAACCAAAAATGTTAGGCAAAATAACATCAAAAAGAATCTATTCACCTTCCACCAGATCTTCCTTTCAGTGACCCTTATGGATATTTTCCATCCGTACAAATTTTTTTTATTTATTCAGTTATAGTCAAACAAAGCATTTATTGGTTTGCCACAGCAAAGCCTTTGAATTAACTGGAATGAGAGACAGGATATTTCATGGACTAAACTTTTTAAAACAGTAAAATGGAAAAGAGACTAGGTTCTACACAGACCAAAACATTATTAAATAAAACAAGGGTATGAGAAAGTTGTCAGATTTTTTCTACTTGATTGATACCTACTTTTACTCAGCAATACTTTGGGAATGTCAGATGCAAAGTCTCCAAAAAGATTTTGGCAGCACCGGAAGGATTTCCTATAAAACCACACTGTAACAAGAGCATATGGCAACAGTATTGATGCACTCATACATCTTTCAAGATTATAAATTAACAATGTTAATACAGGAAAGGATCATAGTGTTACTGTGTACAGTTCAACAAAAAAAAAAACAGAAAAAAGCTAACAAAATGTTAAGAAACAAAAGGAATGAGATGGAAAATAATATAGAAAATATTAAAATAACATTTTAGAAATCAATGGTGCAGTCTAATCTGGACTACTAAATGCAGATCTTGTCACCCTATCCAAATTGGATATTTGTAGAATTAGAAGGGATTCAGCAAAATGTAATCAGAATGATTAGGGGCAGGGAAAAACTCTCATATAAGAGGGATTATGTTAATATTGGATGTGTTTACCTTTAGAAAGGTGATAGATAAGAGGGGACCTGATAAAAATATATAAAATAATTAATGCTGTAGAAAAAGTAGATCAGGAGCTTCTATTCTCCCTGTCTGATAACACACAAACAGATGGTCATTCAGTGAAAATGAAAAGACACAAATTCAAAACTGATAAAAAAATACTTTTTCATATAAAGCATAATTAAACTGTGGAATTCATTGTTACAAAGTGACCAAAAAAATTAGCAAGACTCAAAAAGTTATTCAACAGGCATATGGATGATAAGAAATATCCAGAGTTGTAATAGTTAATGTTAATAAACAAAATTTGGAAGGGAGATAAAACTGCATACTTCCAGATTTATGTCAGTCTCAATTAGAGATTAGGATGAGACCTTCATGGGGAGTACATTATCTCACGTCTTCTTACTGTGGAGTTTTTTTAAAATTTACACTGAAGCTATATTATGGTTCTGCTTTATTGTGTTATTCAAGAGTCCAGACTAGATCATAAAGGACTTCTGGCCTTAGAATCTACAGATCCAGCGCTGACCAATGCCAGAGACAAAATATTGAATGAGATGGACTAGGTGCCTGATCCAGTATCGTTCTTCCTGTGTACACAAGCTACAGATTTCCAGAAAGTGTTCATCCTTTGCCTCTGGAGGTGGAGCAATAATTTGCACCAGAGTCCATACCTCAAGAAAGACCAGTTCCAGAATGTTTGTTTTCCTCTCCCTCTGATAATGAACAAGAGGATACCTAACATTTAGTTAACTGTAAGCATAATTCTTCTCCAACTGAAATCAATTTTTAAACTCTTGTTGATTTTAGTGGGAACAGAATAAGGCCAGCACTGAAATCTTTAAAAAAAACAAAAACCAAAACCTATCGCCCTACGCTGAATCCAAATATAGATCAAACTTCCCCCAAATTCCAGGGTGTTCAGAACTGAGGTTTTGGTTAAGGCTTCCCCTATCCTATATCCTATTTCTTGATAGTAAATAAGCCCTATATGCACTTTGCTAGGAAGAGCCTGGCTGTTCATTGCAGAATATTAACAGAAGGCTCCTGATCCATCTTCTCTTCAGAATATGGTGGAATTAGGAGCTGCTTTAATAGCTAAAAGGTTAATTCTTCAAAAGGGGAAAGTCTCTTTGCTTCCAAACATAGAATTTGTTTTGTCAATTTCAGTGATTAATTGCTTTAGAAGTGATCTCCTTTAAATGAAAAAAAAGAATTGAGTTCTTTCATATCTGACCTCTTTATCCTGACTCCCAGAGTTAATTTGAAGATTCTCCCAAGTATATAAACATTCAAATATATTATATTGCCTTTTTCATTAGTTTTAAAGGTTGTGTGAATTTGGGCCATTTTCTTTGCATAGATAGCCTTCAAAATGTAAACAAATAGCTAACAAGAATTTTGTCAAGGTGAATTTCCTCAAAATGTGTTGTCCAGGGTAACAACCACCCTGTCCCAGACATGTCTTGTCACCCTATCCCCAAATTGTTGGCTCACATTTATGTTTCCTGTTCTTTTCAGCCAATAGGTGAATCAACAGCCTAATTCCTATTCCTTTTTTTCTCTATTTTAAAAATACAAATAATATTGACATTTGGTGCTATCATCACTTCCTGTTCATGGCAGGTTGATTTGGTCTGAGAGAGTGGAAGGAGAGAATGCTGTCCGTTCAGAAAGTTCTCTTCACCCAGTTCCCTGGTACATCACAAGGACTAGACTTAGAGTCTGTCCACACTAGAAAGTTTTATCCCTTAAGTATACCAATATCCACTATCCCAGTACTGATACTGTTATACTGGTATACCAATATAGTTAAAGCACTACAACTCCCTAGTGCTGGTACTGTTATACTGGTATAAAGGTGCTTTATATGAATATAGCTATTCCTATCTGGGAAGAGGAATAACTATACTGGTATAAGACACCTTATTACAGGTATACCTGCATCCACACTAGAGCTTTTACCTGTATAACTATATTGGTATAAAAAAAAAATCACACCACAACTAAAGTAATTCTCCTTCTTGTAGTCTCTTCTGTATGGAGTTGGCTCTTGAAGTCCTTCTTCTCTGCTGCAGTCTGTCTTGAAGCAGTGCCTCAGGAACTCTGCAGTTAAATAATTTTATATGCCACCCAGATATCTAGTTTTGGATTTTCCAGCCTTTCTCTTGTAAGTTTAACACTCTGTTTCTTATATATTCTTCCGATCTCCTTTTCACATGCTCAAACTATGTAAGCCTGGATTCTTTCAGCTTCTCTATAATTGTTACCACCTTCACACTTCCTCTAATTAATTCATTCTAAACATGGTCCATCCTTGTAACTCCAAGTATCCATCTTAACATTTTCATTTCCACTTAAATCAAGATCTGCGCCTTTCTCTTTCTCAGTGCCCAGCGTTTGGAGCCCTACAAAAAGGTAGGCAAAATTACTGTCTTGTAGCTCTTACTTTTCAATGGTAGGCATTCTCTTATCACAAATCATTCCGCTCACTTCTCTCCATCTAGTCTGTGCCTTTCATATTCTGCTTATAAATTTCTCATTGAGGTCACCTGCAGGGTTGTCAAGGTGTCCCCCCCACTCTGAACTTTAGGGTACAGATGTGGGGACCTACATGAATAACCCCTAAGCTTATTTTTACCAGCTTAGGCAAAACAGTCGCTGCCACTACCAAATGTTTTAAAAAAACGTTTGAGGGAGAGCCATTTGGGAACTCTGCCTTCCCCGAAATATTTCCCCAGTTCTTATCCCCCTGGCTGAGCCTCTTGGGTAGGGTTATCGGCTGCTTCTGCCAGTTCAGGATCTCTGGTGCCCTCTGGTGTTGAAGTTGTAGATGGGGTTGCAAGCGCTGGACTCAGTGCTGGCAATGGTTCTGTTGCTGGTTGCTTCGCCATTTGGTGGTGGCAGCGACTGTTTTGCCTAAGCTGGTAAAAAAAAGCTTAGGGGTTATTCATGCAGGTCGCCACATCTGTACCCTAAAGTTCAGATTGGGGGAGGGCGCTTTGACAAGGGTATCATCTAATCTACAGACCATATGCTCTGGTTTATTTCTGCTGATTTTCATGCCATTTTTTGCAAGTATGCACCTCCATCTCTCTAAATCTTGTTTCACTTACTATTTACTTTCCCTCACAAGCACTACATCACCTGCAGAAAGCATGAACCATTGTGCCACTCTCTGGGTGTTTTCTACAAGTGCATTGAACACCAACATGAACAAAAAAGAGGCATAGTGCCAAGCCCAGCTGTGCTACAGTTTTTACCTAGAAACTGTTATGTTTCTCCACATGCAGGCTTTCCCTCTTTTCTGTATATTTTTCCACAAGCAATCTTAATGCAAAGATAGCATTCATTGTTGACCAACAAATAAACATCTCTTCATCTGGCAAGACAGGTTTTTCACCTCTGCTGTGAGGTAACACCTTCCTACAAACTATAAGGATCTATTTCCCGTATATAGTCATACCTTTTAAAATATCATCCTTACATACATTTCACAGTGATAGTAATGACTAGCCTGATTCTGGCTTTCATTTAAGATCTCACATGACATTCTTTTCAGTTAAATACTATGACACTAATGTGTTAGGTGCAGTGAGTTTTTGAGGCCTGCTGGCACAAAGTAGTGACCCCTTTGCCAGCTGGCACCAATGGGCCTCTGTTACACATTGGAATCTTCAACCTATAGCTTGTGTTGGTTTTGGAGGTTGGGGTTTTTGGATGATGGTGGAGAAGCCTTGTGCTTACGGCTAAGCGTGAATAGCCAAATTAATTTCAGTGGGATTAAATGTATGTGTGAGTATTTACAGGATTGGGCTGTTAGCTTTATGAATTATTGATGGCTCAGTTGTGCCTTGTCCAAAATTAGAAGCAAAGCACAGCTGCGCATGCCCAAAGGGAGCTTTAGTAGTCAGTGTGACCTGGGGAAGGCAGAATGCCTCCTGGAGCTCCACGATGCACAGGTAGATGTATATCCCTGTGCTATGTGCTGCTGTGTGAAAACCTCATTGCTGTTCCTCACTGTGCCCTTTGAGCCATTTTGCCCTTCGTGCACCATGAAAAATGGGGAGGCTTGTTGCACGCTCCCCATGACACACTGTAAACATATTCAAGATCTGAAGTACTTTGACTGCTGAAATCTCCTCTCTGGCCTTGATGCTTGCAACATACTCCCTCAAAGTGCATTCCAAACACAGCTAATAAGATCCTCTTCTTGGCTCATTGCTTTGATGCCAGCACTCCCTTCTTTAACTTCCTACCATGACTCTACCTCTTCCACTACATCAAGCATAAACCTCTTGCACTTACTTTCAAAGTCCTTCATAATACAGCCCCACCGCACCTATCCAACCTATTATCTTATGATACGGGCAGCTCTTGCCTTCGCTCTGCTAATGATGCCAATCTCAACTGCCTACTTTTCCAAAAAGCACTTTCCTACTTTCTCCAGTACTGCCTATTACAAGTGGGAAAACTCCCAGAGAAAAACCAAAATGCTGCCACCTTATGAATGTATATAAATAATAATAATAAATGCAATACTACTGCTGAGTTGGGGTACATCAAGGCATTTCAGAGAAAAGGGAGTTTCGTTAAATTGGAGTTAATAAAATCTGGGTTTACCTGTAATGCAGTGGTCCTCCACGCAGTGCCCATGGGCGCCATGGCGCCCACCGGGGCAATTATGTGTGCCCGCCTAGTGCCTAGCAGGGGAGAGAAGCTGCAGCCCCACGCCTGCCAGGGACAGAGAACACCGGGACTGCAGGTTGTGGGCTCTGGTGTTCTCAGTCCCTGGCAGGTGCGGGGGCACGGCTTAAGCCAGAGAGAAGCCACGGCCCCGCACCTGCCAGGGACAGAGAACTCCGGGGCTGAAGGCTGCGGGCGCCAGTGTTCTCTGTCCTCCCAGCTTCTCTCCAGCTTCTCTCTGCACTGCTCAGAACTGGCGCCAAAAAAACCCAAAAAACAAAAACAAAATAAAAAACAAAAAAAAAAGCTCTGACTCTGCAGAATGGATGGAGTGCTGCCCGGTAGCATGTGCTGCCCCAGGCACGTGCTTGTTCCACTGGTGCCTGGAGTTGGCCCTGTATTGAGTAATTATTGGTGCCTGCCACATTCTTCTGAAAACATGAATGTGCTAGTGGCCACAAAAAGGTTGGGGACCACTGCTGTAATGGAGTTATAAAGAGAATCAGTTTTGCTATGCAGATGATTATCCTCTCAAAGATACAAACCATATTTCAGATGAAAAAATGAATAAATGATTAAAACTTGTGAAAAAAACCCCAGAAACTGCTGACATAATAAGCTGAGATTTATATGTAAAGGATCATTTTTGTTTTTTCAGGGTATTAGAGGACTTCATTCATATTTCGAGGTTACATTTGTTGACACTGAAATAACTGAAAAGGCTAGGTTTTTAAAAGCACTGACAACTATGCAAGGGGAAAAAAATTAAGCAATTTTTTAATCTCCTCCCTGCCTGCTTCCAGGAATGTATGCACTCAGAATACATGGCTGTTATGCAGTGTAAAACCTGTGTAACGTAAAACTTTGTGCTACACATTTCAAATTGGTTTGACCCTTTCCCCTCGCCAAGTGCATGTGCATGTGCGCGCACACACAGACACGCTGACTCTCAAGCTTAAATTCTCACAGAGTATTTTGCAGAGCTCTGGGGCTCAGGGCTTCAGTCCCACAGGAGGTTCCAGGGCTTGGAGCATCAGCCCCTAGGCTGCATGGGGACTTGGGGCTTCAGCCTCATGGGAGACACCAGGGCCCAGGACTTTAGCCCCGTGGGAAGCACCGGGGCTTAGGGCTTCTGTCTCGCAGGTTTGAAAATATTTTCCAGAGCTTTGATCTGGACAGCTCTGTCTAAAATTTAAGCCCTGCACATACTCAGGCACAGTCTTCTCCAAATTGCTATCTCCTCCAATTTATTCAAGTTCCGTCTTTTAATTAATGTTTCAGTCAGAAACCTCATTGACAACTTTGACTAAGAATTAAGCAACTATAAGTGACTCAATGTGTTGCCTGTCAAAGCTCAAAGTGGGTATAAGCTGACTGCTTGAAGGACGCAGAAAATCTATTTCCTTCTGGCTAAAGTATGGCAAATTATCTGCATGCAAATACAAGGTCAAATCCTACCCTATGAATTAAACCCACATATGCAAATGTTTGCAAGATTGGACCCACAGGTATTTGCTTTCCTCTGGAAGCAGTAGGCCAGATTACTTCCCTCAAACCTGTGTAGTGCTGTCGCTGGCTACTTGGGAATACCCCAGGTGCAGAATGGAGTTCTCAGCTGGCATAAAATGGTATAACCAGCTCCACCCCCAACTAATTGCTCCACCCCCAACCTTGCATAGGAGATGGGAGATAGCACAGCACGGACCAGGTAAGGTCATGTGTGATCCACCAATTCTCAGCTAGTGCATGGTTCTGTGGAGACCTTAGCCACCAGGGTAGGTTAGAGAAGCCCATAGGCTGGTGCAGATCAGCCATGGAAACAGGAAGCTGTAATCAATTCCTGGTACTGCATCACTCACACTCTCTGGCAAAGTGACTACCTGGACCTATGTTCTGCTCCAGTGTGGCATTTTTTATATTTACCCACATTTTTAACTTCTCTTGCATTAGAATCACAGTTCTCTACTGAAAGAAGAGAGAGAAAAAGTCACACAGATTACTCATCTAAGGATTTTTTAATATATCTTCTAAGAAAATAACCAGGAAATCAAATGTAAGTTCACCTAACAGCACGAGATCTGTATTAGGAAAGAGAATCCTGTCTTTCTCAGACTAGAAGCATTGCAGAAATAATGGGTTTACTCTCTAGGGACAAACTTTTGAAAGCCTTATTTTTGAATTATCATGATTTAGTAAGGAGAGTACCTGCGCATGTTCCTTTTTAATTTTTAAATGTCAACTTAACTATCAGCTCAAAACTGCTTTTTTTTTAAAGGAGGGAAGAGGGGAGACAGCTATTAATTAACTGCATTTTAGAATCAATCAATAGTGAATAGTAATGAAAACTGTCTTCATAGGCATCAAGGCATTGGTGTGGAAAGTGTCTGTCTCTGCTCTTGAACCAGTCCTGTCTGGAAGAGATTTTGAAGATCTAGAATTATTTCTGTCCTTGACATATCAATTTATTTTAAAAGGTCAAAAAGAAATCCTGATTTATTAATTAATCACCAATTTCATTTGTAAAGAGCTTTGGGCTTAAACTATTCATTAACAATTGCACTAAACCCTGTATAAGTTGTGAGTGTGTGACATTTTCCATATTTTGGTATGACGGTTGCTTGAGTAACCTAAATAATAGTTTTAAAACCTACTTTTTAATTTTAATTATAATATTAATGTTCCCAATTTATCCCCTAGTTAAGTTAAAGGCAAAACTTCCATTACCTTAAATAGGAGAAGGATCCATTGAAAATCCAAACTCCGCTTTTCAAAAAACAGGAGTCTAAACTTACGGTCCTCAATAGAACTGTTGGGAATTCTTGAACAAAATGTTTTTTCATAGAAAAATGCCAATTTGTCAAAACTGCAACTTTTTTAAACAGAAGTTTCCAATTTTTGCTTCAGAAGCTCTTTTCATTTCAAAATTTAAATTAATTTATAGTAAAAACATTTTTAAAAAATTATTGAAACAAAATGTTTTGATTGACCCAAACAGATTTTTGTGTGGGGAGGGGTGGATTTACAGTTCATAGAAAAAATTGAGATTTCGACATTTTGTACGATTTGGGACAAGGACATTTTTTTCAAAATCGCAATTTTTTTCTGGGTTGGGAAAACCATTTCCAGCCCTACTCCACTTTCAAATAAACCAATAGTATTTCAAAAGTGCTGAGCACCAGATGTTCCCATCAGGGGCGACTCCAGGCACCAGCACGCCAATCTCGTGCTTGGGGCAGCAAGCTACTGGGGGCGCTTTGCTGGTCGCTGCAAGGGCGGCAAGCAGGCTGCCTTTGGCAGCTTGCGTGTGGAGGGTTCTGCGGTCCCACGGCTTCGGCAGACCTCCCGCAGGCGTGCCTGCAGAGGGTCCGCTGGTCCCGTGACTTTGGGAGACCAGCGAACCCTCTGCAGGCAAGCTGCCGAAGGCAGCCTGCCTGCCGTGTTTGGGGCAGCAAAGTGCCTAGAACCGCTTCTGATTCCCATGACCTGGTGGAGAAGAGGAGGGAGCAGTTCAGGGGGAGCAGGGGCTGGTACTGTGAGGAGAAGTGCTTGTAGAGTTGAGTAAAGGGTGAGGGCAGTGAGATGCATTGATCAATCTCACATACAAGTCAACATACATACGTATTTTACCAGCAACAATATTATACACTTTACCTATTAAAATTCAGCTAACATTATTCTCAAGAAATAGCTTTTATAAGTACTTTACAAAACCACTCTGCTGTCAATTTAACTATGTCCCCTTAACAGCAATTCTTAAACAAAATATTTAGATATTAAAATCAAGATAATAAAAATAATGTATTGAACAAATACACAGGTCAGTGTTAATACTGTTGGTTTGTAATACATTTATTTATTCTTGAAATTTGTTTGTTTGTTTGTTTTTTGCTTGTTTGTTTGTTTTTTCAGATTTGGCAGCTTCTAAATCCATAGTTAGAATCTAAATGAAAGTGGCCTATGTAAGTATTTGGGGAATCTGTTTATGTAAGGCTTATTAATTCTATTTGATATCCAGATATCTTTTTATGAATATCTGTGTCAAACTGCAAACCTCCATTTTGAATTTAGGGCTTGCTACCTTTTCTGTCCTTTTACCTCCATGTAGGACTGAAGTTTCAAGGATGGTAGCACAGGGCTAACAATTGAAGTTTTTTTTAAATAATTTCTTCAAAAGACCACCATTATCTAAAATACACATGTGCCCAGGTTGCCTCCAGGCATAGGGGCACCAGTTTAATAATACTGCATAGGGCCCCATAAATCCTAAGGACAGCCCTGTCAGTGGCCATTTTGAGGAAAGACCAGGAGCAGAGAAAGGGTCCTGACAGCATAGATCAGATGCCAAGAATATGAAAAGAAGCCATGTGCAGGCGGGGAGGAAGTTGGAATTCACCGAGAACTCTGTCCCAAGCCCAAAGAACTCTCCAGAAAGATGAGTAGATGGAAGCAGGCTTGTTTATTATTTTTGTCTATGTATATCTTGTGCTATCTAAATGGAGAGTATTGATGTTTTAGAATGCTGTGCAAAGTATGTTTTGTTTCACTGGTATATTCCCCTGAAGAGTTAAACTGTAAACTCAGAGCATACACAAGGTGGGGTTCTGAGAAAGAGTGTGCTTAAGTTATGAGGTAGTCTGAGGGGGTCAATACTAGTCCTAGGGCCTAGGCAGTTGGACAACAGGGTCCCAGCCCTGAGAGGGCTCTAAATAGATGTAATGCACCCTGAGAGTGTGCCTATAGACCTCAGCCAGGGAGAGTGCCTGGATTCTGCTTGGGAGGCTTAACGTTCATGGAACCTAGTGAGATGAACCCTAAGCACAGCCTTGTGAGTATCCAGCCAGGGGAGCTCGAGTAAGGTTGCAGTGTGTGACAAACTGACTTTCAAAGATGCTTGATTTCAGTGAGGTTTTTGGGTACTCACTATGTATACTTTCCGGCCTAATGATGGATTTAGGGTTGACATGTTCAAAGCACTGTAGGAAATTTAGCTGTACTCTTTTGTCATAATTAATGGAATCCCCTGCATTCCTTTGAGATTTGCATCCTACGAGCCATCTCTACGGAGCCAAATTTGAAAAATTTGGCTAATAAGTGCATGCTTATTTTATTGCCAATACAAGCTTTTTTATATATTCTCAACAACTCATTCTTGGTTTTAAGGCTTGAATTATGCAATTCTAATAGTTTAACTGAAGTTTTTGGTTTGTCAAAGTATTCAGAGGGCAGCTGCTGTTGAGTGGGTTGAAAGGTGAGCCAAATTAAAATGACCAATTATATGATAACAGAAAGTTGGGCAGAAGTTAAGTGAAGTGCTCACAATGCTGTGTGAAGATCATACCTAAGAGATTTAAACAACTGTAGATTCTCTATTTCAGCAGTTCACTTTGCAAGAGGTTCCTGCAAAGAAACTTCATGCCAATGGGATTATCTTCGATGGAAATATCTTAATCATATGCAGCGGGATAGGATTTCATTCTCTTGGCAGTTAACACAAGATGTAAGTGCTATAAGAGCTAAGAAGGAGTGTTTTTGCCTCTGCCCCATTCTCTTACCATTCACCTACCCCCCCAAAATACTAATTGCATTATTTTTGAAAACCCAAAAATTTACCAACTCAACACATACTAATAGACTTGATAAAAAAGTCCACATTAAATAAGACAAACAGTATTTTACAGGTAATACTAAATCAGCACCTCCTTGAGCTGCTTGGGGCCCTAAGCAATTGCTTACTCTGCTTATGCCTACCGTCAAAACTGAGGTCACTACAGAAGTAACAACACAGTCATTTCCCTGCATTGTAGTAATCAGGATGTGGTGAAGAGTATTAAACGTAAGACTATCCCAATGAGAAAGAGAGAGACTCTGTAGCCCAGTGATTAGGGGCACCCCCCTCCATCGCACCCCCCTGAGGAAGTGAGACACAGAGTACAATGCCCTGCTCCAGACACTTTTGTTATTTATCCACATTGGAACACCTTCATCAGGAGAGACTGAGAGGGTCTTATTTAAGAATACCCCATAGCTCAGGAGTTAGAGCAGGGGTCGGCAACCTACGGCACGCGTGAGCCAATTTTTCATGGCACGCAGGGCGGGCTGAGCTGCTCAGCCCACTGCCACTCTGGTGTTCCCACTGCTGGCCCCTTACTAGCCAGGGTCCCCCCTGGTCCCACTCAGCACCTGCTGCTGGCCTGAAGGAAGGAACCCCAGGCTGGCGGTGGGCTGAGACCCCAGCTGGCAAGGAGCCGGCAGCCAAAATACCAGAGCGGGGATGGTCTGAGCTGCTCAGAAGAAGACTATTGCCATTCTCTCTCTTGTAATTCTACAGTTGCAACCACTTGGCTCAGCCCGCCGCAGCTCTGGGGTTTCCACCGCAGGCTCCTGCCAACCGGGGTCCTGCCACTGGTCCCACTCAGCACCCACTGCTGGCCTGGGGGAAGGAAGCCCAGGCTGGCAGCAGGCTGAGACCCAAGCTGGCAAGGAGCTGGTGGTGGAAACTTCAGAGCGGTGGTGGTCAGCCCACTGCTGCTCTGGGATTCTGGCTGCTGGCCCCTTGCCAGCCAGGGTTCCCCACCCCTGCCGCAGCCCCACTCAGTACCTCCGGCTGGCCTGGAGGAAGGAACCCCAGGCTAGCAGCGGGCTGAGACCCCAACTGGCAGGAGCCGGTGGTGGAAACCCCAGAGCAGTGGTGGTCAGCCCACCGCTGCTCTGGCGTTCTGGCTGCTGGCCCCTTGCCAGCCAGGGTCCCCGCAGCCCCACTCATCTTGCTTCCAGTTGGAGTTCCAGCGCAGCCCCCTGCCAGACAGGGTCCAGGCTTCCGGCCCTGCTTGGCCCTACCAGCCGCCAGCTCCACTCACCTCAGCTGCCAATCTGGGGTTCCAGCCGCTGACCTCCTGCCAGCCAATTATCATCTTATAACTCAGAAGCCTGTGTGCAGCTTAAAGTATCTAAATAGGTGCCACCAGACATTGGAAAACTCAGCAAGGAAAAGCAAGGGCAAGGATCACACTAAACTAATAAGATCTGCATTTTAATTTAATTTTAAATAAAGCTTCTGAAACATTTTGAAAACCTTGTTTACTTTACATATAACAGTAGTTTGGTTATATATTATAGACTTATAGAGAGACCTTCTAAAAAAAGTTAAAATGTATTACCGGCACACGAAGTCTTAAATTAGAGTGTATACATGAAGACTCGGCACACCACTGCTGAAAGGTTGCTGACCCCTGAGTTAGAGTAAAGATTCCAGGCCAAATTCTGCAAATCCTCCTTCACACAAATGGTTATTAAACGAATGACCAATCCTTTTGATGTCAGTTGGACTACTTGCCCTGCCTTGCTGAAGTGCTCAATTATTGCTCAGAGTTTACTTTTTACTACCTTTAGGATTACGGGAATTAAATTACCCTTTTTTTTTTTTTAATTTAACACTATTTCTCACTGAGTCTCTCTGGAGTCTTATGGAATTAAAAACGTAAATGCTTCCATTTACTTATGCTGTCATTATAAATAAGCCACCTTGAAAATCAATAAAACAAAAGAACTTCTATTATTCCTAATACAAAAAATTAAAAATAAAAATAAACCATCTCTAAACACTTTATCAATTTTTCATTTAATTCTAGCATTTGATAAAGTCAAAAATTTCAGTCTATGGTTTGTTATATGTCAGATCTCCTGTACTTGCAGATAATATAACTGTCTAGTACTCTAGATAGTGGATGACAAGGCCAATAAAAGGTGTCGGATAGGCTGGGCTGTGAAGTTATTGCCATACCCGAAAGACATTTACAACTGTGTAACATAATATAATATAAAATAAAACATCACATCAAGATAAGTGTTATACTACAAGTGTCATTATACAGCAGGAATGGGCAAACAGATATAAATAAAAACGTTTTGTTTATTGTTGAGATTCTAAATGTAAGTAGAGTCTAAATGAGCTATCCCCTGACATCTAGGGATGAGCTGTGGGAAAAGACTTCAGGAGCAGACTGTTTACAAAGACATGGCTACTCTGCCTAGGTGCTCAGCAAATGACACTGCTGTGCCAAAGTGATCAGTTTTGGCTGGTGTGGGGTTACAAATCACTCTAGTATTCCAGGGGTAATGCAATGTTGTTGTTGTTGTTGTACATGAAGAAGCAGCAGAACTGTGCTTAAAGTGCCCTGATTGAGGAGGTCGCCCTTAACCGAACTTCACTTGCTAAGCAGTGGGTAGGGATGCCAAATTCCACTGAAGATGAGCAGGTGGGGACAGGTGTCCTATCTATAGTGTGGACTCTGCCCAAAAAGTCCTAAACACCATTTGGCCTGCCCCTTTTCAGTGTTTAGCAGCAGAGCTGCTTGGACTCCACTGAGAGTCCTTGCTTTTGGATGGTGATTCCTAGAGCTGACATCACTGCTGAGCCTTAGACTTTGTACGGGGACAGTGAAAGACAACACATAGACTGCACTGGCCATATGATTCCCCACTACCCATTGAAATCAGTGAGAGCTGAAACTGCTAAGAGCTGAGTTAAGTGGCGGAACCTCAGAATATGACATTGCAGGAGCAGTAAGCAACAGGTAGTGGTGGTAGAGAGACAGTGGTAGCTAGAAGCAAGTTGCAGAGGCATTGCTTGAGGCCCCACCCAAAGCATGGGCGGTGAACCCCATGAATGCACCTTTGAACTCTCAGTCTTTGCTAATCAAGGACATAAGAACAACTATACTGGGTCAGACCAAAGGTCCATCAAGCCCAGTATTCTGTCCTCTGACAGTGGCCAATGACAGGTGCCCCAAAGGGAATAAACAGACAGGTTATCATCATGTGCCCTGTCACCCAATCCCAGCTTCTGGAAAACAGAGGCTAGGGACACCATTTCTGGCCATCCTGGCTAATAGCCTTTGATGGACCTATCTTCCATGAATCTATCTAGCTCCCTTTTGAACTCTGTTATAATATTGGTCTTCACAACACCCTCTGGCAAGGAGTTCCAGAGGGTGACAGTGCGTTGCATGAAAAAATACTTTCTTGTGTTTGTTTTAAACCCGCTACCTGTTAGTTTCATTTGGTGGCCCCTTGTTCTTCTATTATGACAAGGAGTAAATAACACTTCCTTCTTTACTTTCTCTATACCAGTCATGATTTTATAGACCTTTATCATATCCCCCCTTAGTCATCTCTTTTCCAAGCTGAAAAGTCCCAGTCTTATTAATCTCTCCTTATACGGAAGCTGTTCTATACCCCTAATCATTTTTGTTGCCCTTTTCTGAACCTTTTCCAATTCCAATATATCTTTTTTGAGATGGGCCGACCACATCTGCATGTAGTATTCAAGATGTGGGCATACCATGGGTTTATATAGAGGCAATATGATATTTTCTGTCTTATTATCTATCCCTTTCTTGATGATTCCCAACATTCTGTTTGCTTTTTTGACTGCCACTGCACATTGAGTGGATCATTTCAGAGAACTATCCACAATGACTCCAATCTTTTTTTTTTTTTTTGATAAACTGAAAAGATTGAGATCTTTAAGTTTCTTGTTGTGAGGCAGTTCTCCAGCCCTCATTTTTATGGTTTTTTTCTGCACTTTCTCCAGTTTTTCAACATCTTTTTAATTACCTCACTATTCCTGCTCACAGCTTTCCTGTTTATAGATTGTAAGAATTGCATTAGCCCCCTTTCCCACAGCATTGCCCTGAGACCTCACGTTCATTTGCTTTTCCATCTCTAAATCCTTTTCAGAGTCACTGCTTTTCAGGATATAGTCCCTTATTCTGTAGGTATGACCGCATTCCTGGTTCCTAACTGTATCACTTTGCATTTGACTATATTAAAACCCATTTTGTTTGAATGGGCCCAAAGTCATCCTGATAGGCAGGGTAGACATACAGGGCAATCTGCAAGTTTTATCAGTAATGATTTTATATCATTGATGTAAATGTTGAATAGCATCACACCTAATACTAATTGTTGTGGAACCCCATTAGAAATACCCCTATTCGGTGATTTTTCCTTGTTGACAACTACTGCTTGATGTCAGTTAGCCAGTCTGTAATTAATTGCATATGTACTTTATTGATATTGTATAGTGCTAATTTGTTAATCAGAATGTCATGTGATACTTAATCAAATGCCTTACAAAAGTTTTAGTATATTTTTCCTACACGGTTACCTTTAGCAGACAAACTTGTAATCTCTTCAAAGAATGTAATCAAATTGACTGGATTTTGTTTGTTGATTGGCATTACTTATATTTATATCCTTAATTCTTTATCAATTGAATCATGTATCAACTTTTATTTTGCCCATAATTTATGTCAGGTGAACAGGCCTGTCATTTCCCAGGTCATCCCACTTGCCCTTTTTGAATATTAGCACAGCATTCTTCCAGTCTTGTGGAATTTTCCCAGTTTTCCAAGCTTTATTAAAAATAGTAATACTAAGGCACCAGAGAGCTCCTCAGCCAATTCTTTTAGGACTCTTGGGTGCAAGTTTTCCAGACCTGCTGATGTGAAAATGTTTATCCTTTTGTCATCAAGCTGCATCAGGTGAGTGAAGATAACTTGACCACCACAGAATACAAGGGAGAAGGAAAAAAAACAAAATATGGAGCCAGAGAGTATGTAGTTATAGATATAAAAGGGTATACAGTTCCCAGACTGGGCCACATGGTTACTTGCTGAGAAACAGCTTGAGAATACTGTCAGTCTGAGTCCTCTGAGGAAAGAAGATGGGCCAGTTTCTTTCTTTTGTTGAAATCCCTGGTACTAGCTCTTGGCCTTTTGCCAAGCAGGAGGGTGGGATCTGACACTGCCACTGGAGCCTTCCACCATTGCATGGTGGAAGGGACTGAGCTCCTTGTGGGCCCTGGAACTATTTTCCTTTTTGTTTGAACTGTTTTATATCCTCTCACTCTCCTCATATTCACCTCAACCTGAAACACCACCATGCCTGTCATTTGATGTGTCCTCCCAGCCATCTGCCCATTTGTCTACTGCCATCTACTTGCCAGTTCCGTCTTTCTCCAACTCTTTGGTTATTCACTCTCACCTGGTATGTTTCCACACAGATCAAAAGCCAGCAGCAGCACATGTGGCAATAGAACATGTATTTTGGGCTGGAAGGAAAGAGAGAGGCTTTGCACTTCTTCCAGGCTTGAGTCCAAACCTGTTCCTCATCTCTGCTACTGGAAATATTGCCAAGTAATACCATAATTCCTTGCCTGTCCTGCTCCCAGTGTTCTAAAGTAAAAGGACTATAGTAAATCGACTGAAGTAAGTGAATTTACAGTTAATATGGATGCATCCATCTTTAACTCACATACTGTATATTCTTTTAGGCATTTTAGAAACTATGCAAACAATAGATTACTTTTATTAGGACAAGGATAGATTTTTAACTGGTACAGAATTTCCTTCCCTCTGCTATTCAGTTTTAGCTAGATTAATAACAAAAAGTATATTACCAATATTTAAAAGGGAAAATTCAAAACAAAAATTAGTCATTCTTAGAGTTGTTTGTCTATGTTGCAACTATGTATTTGACGCACATAGTATGTGTGATGATATATTATTGAAACATGACCATTTGTATCATAAGTGTTGCCACTGTTAGACAATTGCAACAAATCTTATACTAAGTATGTCATGTATGGCATCAATAGAAAAGTCAAAATCTATCAAATATGATTATCCTGTTTGTATGCATGTATCGTGTAGTATCTAAAGTTATGATTATTGACTATGTGCCAGTATTTCAAATGGGTTTACACCTGGGGTGGCACCCACAAGGTTATTTATATACAGACTAGCCAGTATATTGTGAATGGCTGCTCCTATGATTCATCAAAGCATGCAAAGACAAATAACTTGCTCATGTGACCCTGGGCTCCATCTTGTGCCTATAATTTCCCACAAACTAAGATTGTGAGCAGTCCCTCCACATGAGAAGTGTCTCCATTTTGCCTCTTTCCTTCTCTGATCTCTGGACTATGAACTTATACTAAAAGGAGCATTCTAGCCAATGGACTGAGGACCTTCCAATGTTTTGGAAGTTACCAGAGACTTTACAAGCCAGCAGTTTATTCCATCACTGCTACAAACCTGATCCAAGAACTTTGCAATGTGTAAGTATTTGTTTTCCTTGACCATTATAACACTTTCTTTTCTCTTATCTAATATCTAAAGTTTAATTCATACTAAAGAATTGGCAATGACATGATTATTGGCTAAGATCTGAGTTACATATTGGCCTGGCTGTGTGGCTGATCTCTTGGGATTAGAAGGACGCTTTGATGAAATTGGTTTTAAATAACCACTCGTCATAAAGTCTAGTGTCTTTGTGGTGAAATAAGTGCTATAATGCCCAAGGATACTGCATTTATGACTTCTTATTAACCAGTGTGGTGAGACAGAAGTTTGCTTTGGTCACTGGCTTGGTATATCTTATGGAAGAATAACCACCAGTTTGAGGTGTGTTTGCCTCATTTCCCAGCAGTTTGTCCTGAATCTGGTATTCTCAGCTGTGAACTCACTGAAACACAGTGACAGTATGCATACTCAAAAATCACAGAAAAGCAATTATCATTTAAGCAGTAGCCAATATTTACTGTTAAATATTTTGCCAATTTATTTTTCTCAACATTATAATAACAAATGCAAATAGACTATATTTTGGCCTCAGAAAAGACATGCTTCATGCTGCAAGGAATTCTGCTCCTTAAACATGAACTTGAAAAATATTTAACTGCAAATGTTCACTTTTATTTTCAAGGTTCCAGATAAATTATACTTATATACAAACTACATTAAAATAACATTTGCTTTGCAAAGTCAAGCCCTCCAAAGTTAGGAAATGACAGAATTAAGATTGCCTGCCTTCTATTTGGGGTCAATTTTCACAAAACCAAAGTATCAGTGAGGAGGGATGGACTTATGCACACAGGACTGGAAGCCAGGAAATTTGGGTTCTAATCCTGGCTCTGCTACAGAATTCTGCTATGACCTTGGTCAAATCACATACAACCCACAGGTATCTGTACAATGGGGTTAATAATTATCTAATTCACAGGACAGTTTTGAAGGTCAATCCATCTGTGTTTGAGTTACTAAGAAACTATAGTAATGAGCACCATAGAACTGCCTACAAATAAATAAGTATATATCTCTCCCTGTTGAGAGGTGAACATTAGAAGTTAGTTTCCTGAACCTTCAGATTAACCCATACACCAAAAATATAGTAACTTCAAGCATAAGGAATACAATTAAGCATTAGAAAAAAATTCTATATTAAGCATAAACCTAAAATTAGCTTTAATGAGTGAATAACCCATCTCTGAGTTATATACTGGAAATGCTGACAACAGTTTAACTTTGTCAGTGTCAGGTGTCACTGCTGAGAACTCACACAATAAGTCTATTTTAACTCATAATAAAGAAATATCTCTGTTACTAGAAGAAGTATCTATTTTGCAGAAGAAGTATCTATTTCAGAGCTTTTCACTTCCTTTTGGGAGCCAGCTAGTGACTGTATAGCTAGTGACTTCATTGTGCTATTGACAGTTGGAGAAATATCACAAATATGAGAGGTGTCCGTTGTCACATGCTTGAGGCAATTGTTTATATAGTCTATCTAATTTGCTATCAGCTCCACTTGGCATAGGACTATCTTACCCCTTGGAGCTACTAAATACATTTAAATTAACAAATTGTCGAGATGTAATTGGGAAAGCAAAGCTCAAAGAGATGATTTCTTTAACTTCACCTCCATCAATCATTTTAAATTCTAGGTGAAGTGGGCTATCCTTCTTGAAAGTAAAGATATAGCACCCATCTACCCAACTGAATGCAGTTTGTTTTTCATGTGCCCACTTCATCAACCCAGGAATACTGAAGTGAGAATCTCAAGGGCTCTAGCTCCCTTGTCAGGAATCAGGAACCGAAAGTTTACTGTCAGTCATTCCAAGTGTATTAAAAGAGAACCTTCACAGCAGTCAGTTTAATCTCTGGCTTTGAGGCATAGATGAAGACTTCTGCTGATTGTATAATGAGCCCAAACTCCTGAGGCTTTATGCCACTTCTGCCTGTCACTTAGGCTTTTCAGTATGGAGCCAAATTAGAAGAAAAAAAAATAAATGCTGAACAAAATTTTCCTCTTTCCCTAGGAAGAAGTACAGTAGGAGTTACTCCCAATAATTAGGATCACTGCTTAGCTCCAGACTTGGCAGTTAAAAAGCTTGCGTTTACTCTATCATCTGGATCATTGTGTTGTAGCAACTCGTCAACCAGACCACAGCTGCTACTCCATGAATATTTTTTTCCAGTTGAATATCACCCCACAACTCCCTTCCCTCAGTCTTGGGCTTTTGAGTGTGGGGAAATGCCTCATGGGAGAACATGTGGAGGTTGAAAGTGACAAACTGCGGTACGTTATGCCAATAAATAAAGGGGCACCAGGTGCAGCCTTGAAGTTCAGAATCTCAATTGCTTAAACTCCTGAGCCAAGTCACAGCTCAGCCCTCTCCTAGCTGTATATAACTGGGAAGAATATGTTCAAAAAGACTAGTTTAGTAACTGGTACATAACTGCCAGGTGATTCAATGTTGGACCATCATTCATCAGCTGAGAAAACCACTTAATGCACTGTTTTCCCCTTTGGGCCTTTCCATTGACGCTATCTCTATGTACTATTTTACCAGGTTACTTAGTAGGTTATGCAGCTAGTTGTTATCCATGTCTTCTCCCTGGGGTACAGATCGGAGAAAAGAGATCCCTTCCTTGACTAGCAGTGGTCCCCGCTCTATTGAAATGATGAAAGGATATAGTACAAAAATCATTTAGGTGACTTCCTTTTGATCACTGAGGTCATGGTTCACTTGGCCATTATAGTCTGATGCAGCTTTCTTTTCATACTAAGCACAGTAAGTGTGGTGTTACCAGTTTGCAAATGGAAATTTGGTTCCTGTGATGCAATGCTCCAATAGAGATGAAAGCTACAGTCATTTGGGAGGGAGTTAAAATGTTTCAAATTTATTTCAGTGTTGGACTTATTAATACAGCTTGGTACATATAATGTTAAATTATTTACACTTCTTGTACTATTGCTCAGAGTTAGGGAGTTTTATTATGTGAATTCTGTGACGGCTACGTTTAAACGTCCTTGGAACACATAGGGTAAAAGGATTGTGAGGAAAAATTTTGCATGGGTTTGACTTGCACTCTGTTTTTCCAAGCTTTTCATTTATTGATCCAGTATCACGTCAGATTAACAATACAGGCTCTAAAAAGACCACTCTGGGTATGTCTACACAGCAAAGAAAAACCTGTGGCTGGCCCGTGCCAGCCGACTCAGGCTCGTGTTACCTGGCTGTTTCATTGCTGTGTAGGCTTCCTGGCTCAGACTGCTACCCCAGCTCTGGGACCCTCTCACCTTGCAGGGTCCTAGAGATTGGACTCCAGCCTGAGTCCAGATTTAACTTAGATAATTTTTTCACATCTTAGCTCATAGAGATCTACACAGCAGTGAAACATCCTGAAGCCCAAGCCCTGTGAGCCTGAGTCAGCTGGCATGGACCAGCACAGGTTTTTCTTTGCTCTGTAGACATATCCCCAGAGCCAAAAAAATTTCTCTTATAATGATGACTTTGTAACAATGACTCCCAAGTCTATCTTTCTGCTCCTGACCTGTTTCCCTCTATCTAATCCTGCATCTCAGTTTCTCTCTGACATCTCCTTGTAGATGTCTTGCCAGTATCTTAAACTTCATGTGGTGAAAATGAACCGTTTCACTTTCTTTCCCAAGTCCTCTGTTCTTCCTTTATTATTGCACTGCTGCTAGCACCATCATCTTCCTATTCACTTGGAAACCCCCAACCCGGGTGTCCTCTTCAGCTCCACCCAGTGTCTAGACCCACTTATGGAGCAAATAATTAAGCAATCAGTTTGCAAACAGAAGATAGTAAGGTGATAAGTAACACCATAGGTTTGTCAAGAACAAATCATGTCAAACCAAGCTGATAGCTTTCTTTAACAGGATAACAAGCCTCATGGATTGGGGGGAAAGCAGTGGATGTGGTATATCTTGACTTTAGTAAGGCTTTTCTTACTTTCTTGCATGACCTTCTCATAAAGAAATTATAGAAGTACAACCTAGATAGAGCTACTATAAGGTGGATGCAAAACTGGCTGGAAAACTATTTCCAGAGAGTAGTTATCAGTGGTTCACAGTCAAGCTGGAAAGGCATATCGAGTGGGATCCTGCAGGGATCAGGTCTGTGTCTGGTTCTGGTCAATATTTTCATCAATGTTTTAGATAATGGCATAGAAACTACATTTATAAAATTTGCAGACAATACCAAGCTGGGAGGGGTTGCAAGTGCTTTGAGAGGTAGGATTAAAATTCAAAATGATCTGGACAAACTGGAGAAATGTTCTGAAGTAAATAGGATGAAATTCAATAAGGACAAATGCAAAGTACTCCACTTAGGAAGGAACAATCACTTGCACGCATACAAAATGGGAAATGTCTGCCTAGGAAGGGGTACGGCGGAAGGGGATCTGGTGGTCATAGTGGATCACAAGCTAAATATGAGTGAACAGTGTAACACTGTTGCAAAATAAAACAAACATCATTCTGGGATGTATTAGCAGGAGTGGTGTAAGCAAGTAATTCTTCTGCTCTACTCAGCACTGCTTAATCCTCAACTGACGTATTGTGTTCAGGTCTGGGCACGACATTTCAGGAAAGATGGGGAAAAATTGGAGAAAGTCCAGAGAAGAGCAACAAAAAATGATTAAAAGTCTAGAAAACATGACCTATAAGGGAAGATTGAAAAAATTGTGTTTATTTAATCTGGAGAAAGAAGACTGAGAGGGGACATAACCATTTTCAAGTACATAAAAGGTTGTTACAAGGAGGAGAAGAATTGTTCTTCTTAACCTCTGAGAAGAAGCAATGGGTTTAAATGGTCTAGATAATACTTAGTTCTGTCATGAGTGTAGGGGATTGGACTAGATGACCTCTTGGGGGTCCCTTTCAATCCTTCAATCCAGCCCCATTTCATTTTGCAATCAAACAATGAGGCATAATATAAACTAGAGAATACAGCAGCTATCTCCATTCTGATTACTTGCCTCTATTGTTTTTCTGTGGTTTTCAGAAGGTGAGAAGGATGTCTATGGTAGCAAAGAAGATAAAAACAGATTTTCATGGGCTACGAGACTCTTATCCAGCATTTCCCAACCAAAGGTAGATGACCCCAGACTAGCCCTCCCAATGCAAATGTGCACCTACAGCTGAACATAAAGCATCATCTGGCTCTTGGAAAGCCACTTGCCTTATGTCCCTGCTTCTGCAGCAGCCCCAATGAAGCTAGAACATCTTATATGTACTGGACTGCTAGCTCAGACAGCAGTTGGTCCAAGTTTTTCTCCTCTTCACTCACAGCACTCAACTAAGAACCTATGTGATCAAGTCCCATGAGCCAGAGATTGATATTTCTGATGAGCAAAGAACAAGAAAAGGGAGCTACAAAACAAGAGAAAAAAATATATTTTGATTATAATAGTCAATAACATGGAAAACATAAAGAAGAACTGAGGCAGATAAGGACAGGATAGAGAAAATGGAGAAAGACTGCACCTACTGTGGTGAGACACAGGTACCTGTCTCCCTAAATGCAATTTATGGCAAGGGACACTATCTGTCTATGCATTTGTACCATTTTCATTACCATAATATCTCCACATACATTCATATGTGAATTAATCCAAGTGATATTACTCAGAAAAATCTACTTAGCACTGTGACCATTTCAATGTAACTGCATTGCACCCTCCAGTCCATGGTCCACTCCATAAGTGTCCAGTCAGGTACTCCTGTCTTCACCTGTCTCAGAAGGGAGTGGGGCATGTGTCCCTACCCAGACTAGGGTTTTTAAGGCTGCAGAGCCCTCTGCTTTACATTGTCATATGCCCCAAAATCCAGTCTGCCTACAGAGCAGCATCTGTGCTTTGCTTTCTCCCCGAGGGCTATGAACAGTGTATTTCCAGCAGTTGCAAGTTACCACACAGCTCTTTCTAAGCACGCACATTTATTCTTAAGGTAAAAGCATTACAGAGAAAACATATAAAATAATAAAAGTTCTGACATGTTTACTAAAATCACACCAGAAGTCACCTCCTACTCTAGCACGGAGTTCTGGAAGGTATCAGTATTTCCAATCCCTCTGGAATGCTTGGGGTCTCTCTAGGACTCATGGTACTGTCAGTTTGTTGAATCCAAATGGAAGACACAAGTCAGGTCAAGCTCATCCTTTTATAACAAAAGCCCCATCTTTGTTTCTAATTCTCTGGAAAGCCCCATTTGAACCAGTACAGGCAAGCATCCCCAGGGGTTAATATCTCTCTGGAGATTTTACAGTTTCAGCGATTAGCCTTATTCTCACCACCCACTGTTCTTAGTTCCTCAAGGAGCTGTTGTAACCTTTCCTCCAGAGAGGCATATAATCTCTGGCTAGCATGATACAGAAGCCATCCATGAACTTAATATAATATGATACCCTGAAGATTCTACATGCGGCTGTCATATCTGTCACAATCACCACAGCATGGTTTGATATATACATATGTAAATTCTAGACATGCACTGTATTGGGACCCAGTTTTGCTTCAACTGAAGTCAATGGCGAAACTACTGATTTCAGTAGGAACTGGACTGGGCATTTAGATCAGTGGTTCTCAATCTTTTGGGGCTCAGGACACATTTGTAAATGTTTGTGGCCTGTTGCAACTCAGTAAATAGGGGGTAGAAGCCCTGAGGAAGAGCTGTTTCTAGGCATTTTAGCACCTGAGGTGACCAGGCATATTTGCATCCTCTACCAGAGACAGTGGAGGAGGGGAGATTTTTTGGTTATGCCTCCCAAACCCAGAAAGGCTAGGTGGCCCTCTGAGGTGAGTCAGGGGTGGAGGTGGCACTCCCTCTCTGAGCCCCACCATGTGGGGCTGGCCCGACCAAGTCCTCGTGGCTTTGTGCCCTGGACTGCTGCCCCACTAGTCCCATCCTGGTTACAGCCCTACCCTGGTGTGATTTTGGTAGGCTCCTGCCCCCCCACTCAAGGGGGGGCGGGGGGGCTGAGTCCTGCTCGGCACTCACCACATTGTAGCAGCTCCTACAGCTCCTATGCTCTGGGGCTGGCTGGGCTTGGCTCTCCGCTCCAAGCATTGCAACCTTTGTGGTTGCAGTGCTGCTCAGGTTTGGCTCCACCCCCTGACTGGACCAAATTTGTGTGAGTCAAGTTGCGACCTGGCTTATGGGGTCGCAGTGCCACTAACTCAAATTTGGCCTGCCCGGACTCCCATCATCATAACAGCTGGGCAAACCTGAGTGGTGCAGGGACCCCAGAGGTTGCAGTGCCTGCAGCAGAGAAGCAATCCTAACCAGCCTTGTGGGACAGGAACTTCCACACAACACTTTGAAACATTCTGGTAACCCAATTTTGGGTCCTGACCCAGTGGTTGGAAAAATCCTGCTTTAGAGCACATTTGTCTTAAAATATGTGTTGTTTGATAATAGAAAGGAGATATAGTTAAATCAACAACCTGATGTAATTAGGATTAGAATTTCAAACAGTTGCAACAGAAAACATATTCAGAACATAGCAAATAACAAGCAAATCATTTGTTGACTCTGGTAAACCCTTAAAATTGTGGGAAAGATAATAAATTATAACTTGATACAGGGAATATTGATACACATTTTATTAATGTGATCTACAGTCTCTGAACTTTCAAGAGGTTGGATGATTGCAATGGATGCATGGTAGGAATGTGCTTTACCTTAAACATTTGTTGTAATGCAATGATGGCAAAAATCCTTACACTGCATATGCACTGTACAACCTTTTAAATTTTTCCTCACTGCCTGTCATTTTCAGATGAATACAAAAACCTCCACAGAAACACAGCTGAACAATAAAAAGGTTGTGTTGGGATCTGTCAGAAAAAGTCTTCCTTGGGTAATATTAATTACCAGAAATCACAATAATGAAACATACCCTCCCCCATCTCCACCCCCCCCCCAAAAAAACCACTTCCCCAGCCTATAGTTCAACCCAGTCCTATAACCCCTGCTGTGGAGTCCTGTATGCCTACCTCTGTCCCCCAAACCCCTCCTGAACAGCTGTGCAACAGAAAGCTGTGCTGAGTTTAATCCTTTCCCCCTTCTCTGCTGAAGATCAGGTAATGTCCATGCACCCTGTTTATTCTGGAATTCTAGGATTCACAAGATCACCAACTTTTCCTGAGTGGGGTGCATATAAAATGTAGAACACCAATGTGCCATCTGTGTGAAAGCACATTAGCATGCCTGTATGCTGATCCATCATCACTAGCTGCCAATTACTTTACATAAGATGGATTGAGGCTGCCAAATGTTCTTAATTAAAAAAAAATTAAATGAGAAAAAAATCTGTTTTACCCATCTCCATTGTCTTTATCTGTTGAAATTCAGCAGCTCCCATTTTCTAAACTTGCAGCAATTACATTCTGTATCTATAATGCTAGAGCGAGCTGTCTCAAAGGTTTAGTCTATTTTTTGTGCTATTTTCTTATCAACAACCACTTGCCATGTGAAATCCTTTTTATATCATTTGAATTCCAGAATAAACAGAATTCCACACTCATATACTACTTGGGTTACAGATCAATTTGAGACAGCTGAAAGAAGTATTTATTTGAGGGAGTAACAATTATTCCATTGCTACTGAAGCTATATAATTTAAAAGACATTGGCAATAATTTTATGTTTACACAGAACTGAATTGTTGCTGTAAATGGTATTATACAAGAATATTGCTTGTTTTAATTATAAATTCCCATTTATACACTATTTGGCCCAAACCGTTTCCAGTAGAGACATTTCTTTGTAAATTGAATGGTAAAAAAATAGAGTAAATATTTCCTTGTAGATAAGTTACCAGTTTAAAAATGCTCATTTTTTTTTTGCTATAAGTTTTAAACTTGAATCTGAAATATATATTTTCACTCATAGGACAAAGTACCTTTCAAATCTGAAGTAGTTTCTGTAAAGTGTAACATTAGTTTTTAGAAAAAGGTGAAGACAATTCTGTTGCTTTTTTCCATTTTGGCTGTGCCATCTGGTAACGTATTTCTTTTCCTAGTGATACTTTTCTAAATGATCTCACTGCTTGCTCGTTCCTAAATACTGTCTTTACTTCCATGTTATCTAAAACCAGATGGTCTGCTAAGTTCCTCAGACAAAATTCGATTATTCTGTGCCAGTGGTGTTATTTCTACTTCATTTCCTTTTCCCTGTCCACATCTCAAAGCCAAAAAGAAAAAAAAAATATAAAGCAGGAAACTTTGATTTATTTTCATTTATCTTCCAGCATTGCTAGCATTTAAGGGGGATCTTCATTCTCCCTCTGATGGATTTGGGCTCTTTGGGGTGTCACCTGATGTGCTGGAGTACCACTGAGTTAGCCTATTCTGCCAGCCTGGTTCCGTTTACCTGGCCTTGCTGGATTAGCCTCACCAGCCTTTTCCAGCCAAGCACACAGACAGGGCCACACCCATCTGCACAGAGAGCCAGAGATCCGCTCTGTAAAGATTCAGCCTTAGGGACTTGCCCCAAAATCCTGGTACCCATTCCTTTTAAAGGGGTATAAACCCAAAGGTTTTATGAAATTTGCCCCTTCCCTCAATGTGGAGGGAGATATGCACAACTCCCCCCACCCTAGTTAGAAATTACATAAAAACTGGGTTATATTATAAACAAGAAAGAAGTTTATTAATTACTGAAGGTGAATTTTAAGTGAATATAAGAGATAACAGACAGAACAAAGCAGATTACTGACCAAATAAAGCAAAATACGCAAGCTAAGCTCTATATACTTAAGAAAGCTTATGCTCCAATGTGTCTGTTAGTCTATAAGGTGCCACGGGACTCTTTGTCGCTTTTTACAGATCCAGACTAAAACGGATGCCCATCTGATAGGTTACAAAATGTAATTTCTTGGCCTAATTATTATTTTAGGCAGGTTGCAAAGTTTCTGTGGTTCAGAATTCCAGTTATATTTCTTTTCAGACTGGACCCATCTCATTCTGGACTCCTCCCCCCCCATACACACCTTCCTTCACTTCAGATGGCTTTAGCAATCCTTCTTCTTGGGCAGACAGGTGGTGGAGAGGAGGAGGAGTCCTGTTTGCCTTCCTCCCCACCCTTAAGTAGGATTTACATAAGGTGTGAATCCTTTGTTTCCCACACTTGACCCCCCTTCCCTTCCAGTGGAAATTTACAAGAAGTCCCACGTAATGTTTAGTATCAAGTGACAAGACCACCTGACACCTTAGTATCACAGCGTCCATGAGTTAGTGGCAGCATGGAGGATCCACAGGAAGGCTAAGCCCTTTCATAGTTCATTGTCCTCGCTGATGAGTCATTAGCTCTGTCTGGCTTTTCCATTTTTGTACTTGAAGTGTTAGCAGTGGGCATCATCCAAAGTAGCATAGTTGAAATACAGATACATAGTCAATATTTCTAATTTCAGATACAGAAATGATACAAGCATGCAAATTGGATAATCACATTCAGTAAATTATAACCTTTCCAGTGATATCTTGCAAGACCCATCTTGCATAAAGTGCATATTAGTTGTCATACTCATATCATAAGCATATTTTCATAACAAAAATGGAGTGAAACATCACACTCCACTCCCCCAGATTAAAGTAAAGAATGGTTACTTATCTGTATTGTAACTGTTGTTGAGTTGTGTATCCAGATATATATTTTAATCACCTACTGTATCATAGGTAGTGGGGCCTGGAGTCTTAAACAATGACTGACATATGGCCTTGCCAAAATTTTCATCCTCCTTTGAAGCTGTTGTGATAGTATAATGATGAGTGAATGTATGTATGGAGGATATGTAGCAACTTTGCAAATGCCAAGATAGGTACCTCATTCAGAATAAGCTATAGACATTTCTTGAGCTCTCACTGAGTGGGCAAAGGGGCTTTGTGGAGGAGCTGTATTGGTCATTTTGTAAGCAGCAGTGTAATACAGAATGTGTGATCCATCTAGAGCTTGTGCGGGCCTAGATTTCTTGGACACTGTCTAAATGACTTAATTCTGTCTGCATAAAAGGCCAGTGCTGTTCTTATTCTGATTGTCTTGAGAGCTTCATGACTTTTTTGAAGCTCCTAGTCCTTGTATCATGTAATTACATAATTAATCTCTGGTTTTTTTTTAAAAAAAAGTGTGTAGCACAGTTACCAACTTTCATGCGGTAAAGAAGCATCCCAACTTTCACAATATGCCAAAAACAAGCTAATCCCATTTCAAAACAAGGCAATCCCTAAGAACCCCAACACTCTGTGAATAGATCCCCTCCCCCAGTGTGCAGTCTGCGGCTGTGGCAGACCTGCTGTGCACCCCAACTCTCTCTTCGCCTTGCCCCTTGCCCCTCCTTGACCTTCCTTACCCCTGCTTGCTGGAAGCTGATCAAAAAAGAGAAGCAACAAGCCAAAAACTTGCCAACAAGAAACTCACAAGCCAATTAAGCCAAAAAAAAGCCCAGTTTCTGCATTTTTTTTTCATGAGTTTGGCATGTTTAGTCTAGTCCTCATGGTTGCAGAGAAAAGCTTGAAAAAGTGCACCCTAAAAGCTCAGGAACCAGAAGCAAATAAAAAGAACTCAACATTTATTTTTAAGTGAAAAAAATCTCATTATTTTTAAGCCAATTTAATGATTTATTGGGGCCTGATTCTTGGCTTTTTGAGCAGTTGGAGTTGGCAATGCTGAAACCATCATATTTACGAACTCTTAATAACAGTATTTCAACTGAACTAAATATTCTAGCAGTGCTTGAGGAGAGGTGTAGTCACTCAGAAAAACACATGAGACAAGAGGTGGCAAGTACAGTGACCAAAGAATGAAGGTATATAGGGCTTTATAGATCAATGTCAGCACCTCCATTGGCACTCAGTAACAAAGTCAGGACTGTCTTCTGAAAATATGTTTGCTGTGACTAACACCAGTATCCATGTAGTCAGCAAGTCATCCATCCATCCATTGCAAAGTCAGTCACTATCTTAGACTCAGATGCATGTGGAACAAGAACCCTATTGAATTCCATGTGAAAGACTGATAGATAACCATAAGCAACTACCCAACCTCACCCTCTAGAATCAATCTGAGCAGAAAGGAGAGACTACTTAAGAATAATCTCATCTGAATTTAGTAACTGGCCATTCTGTTTAATATATTAATATTCTTTACACAGTTGCATATTGTGCATTGTGCTTACACTTTTAGCATGGTAACAAATTGTTGTTATAAAATATGAAAATTGGAGATATACCTATCTCCTAGGACTGAAAGGGACCTTGAAAGATCATTGAGCCTAGTCCTCTGCCTTCACTAGCAGGACCAAGTACTGATTTTTGCCCCAAATCCCTAAAAGTGACCCCCTCAAGGATTGAATTTATAACCCTGGGTTTAGCAGGCCAATGCTCAAACCACTGAGCTATCTCTCCCCTCCCCTTGTTGTCTTTGGTTACCAAAGTTGATGCTGGCAACAGTATTATATCTTGTCAGTATGAGTGTGGCTAAAAACGCCAATGCATGAATGGCAGTCCTTTCCACAGTGAATGCATATGTAGCGTGATATCAAGGAAGGGATTACAGTCTGTGCCCACTGAATCTGCCTCTGTTTACAACACAGCCTCTGTACTTTAAGATCCATACAGTGATTAATCTCGAACTGAGTAACCCCATCATTGACTGCTGTTCACCAGTGTGATCAATATGTTGCTGATGACTCCCAGCTGTTGATGTCAACATTGCACTGCTTCAAGTTATGCTCCAGCGTGTCCTTGAAGTGTTTCTTCTGGCTGCCTTGTGTGCGGTTACTCACTTTGAATTTGCTGTACAGCAACTGCTTTGGCATTCTAGTGTCATCCATCCTTAACACATGACCAGCCCAGTGGAACTGTGATGCAGCGAACATGGCTTCAATCCCTATGGACTGGCTGAGTTCCAGAATCTTGTTATTGGTAACTTTATTGTGCTATCTGATGCTGGGTATGGCACACAGATGTCATGAACAGAACTTATCAAGAAGCTTGATGTATTGCCTGTAGCAGGTCCAGGTCTTGCACCCATACAATAAATTGGACAGCACAACTGCTTTATAGACTTTTAGCTTTGTTTAAACCTTAATACCTTGTTGCTGCCAGATTGCCTGATAACCTGCCAAATGATGAACTGGCTTTGTTGATGCAAATTGTCAGTTCCTTGTTTATGGTAGTATCATTTGACAATGTGCTGCCAAGATAACAGAAGCCTGTAATAGAATTCAGCTGCATGTTGCTGACAGTGACTTTTGGTTTCATGTAGGGTTTCCCTGGCGCAGGTTGATACATATTGTTTTTTTCACGTTGTTTGTCAGCCTGTGCCTTTTTGCACACTCTGCAAATCCATCTGTATCTCTTCTTAAGCATGTGTCATAGAGCACAGTCATCTGCATACAGCACCTCATGAACAATTTCCTCAAAGATCTTTGGCTGAATAATTTTCTAGAGGATCAGAAACATATCCTGATGCCAGCATTTGAGTCTCTTGTAGTGTCATTGAGCATTGCTGAATAGAAGATATTGAACAGGAATGGACCAATTACAGAGCCCTGCTTAATAGCATAGGAAATGGGTCAGACAGAACATCATCTACCTTTCCAAGCATTGCATAATGAAATAGCCTCAGAATGTTGGTGAATATTTCTGGACAACCAAACATATAATAATTGCCAAAGTTCAGGTCTACTGATAGTGTCAAATGCTTTAGCCTGGCCGATGAAGACAGTGTAAAGGTCCTGTTACCAGGGCCGGCTTTAGGGCGATTCAGCCAATTCCCCAGAATTGGGCCCCGCGCCCCAAAGAGGGCCCCGCAGCATCCCAAAGGAGCTGTTGCCGAAGTCCTGGCACTGTCAGCGGAGGCAGCTCAATCATTGCCGCTGTCTTTGGCGGCATTTTGGCTGAGGGACCTTCCTCCGCGGCAGTGATTGAGCTGCTGCCAAAGACAGCGGCGGGATTTTGGCGGCAGCTCTTTCGAATTGGGCTCCACGATGCCTAAAGCCAGCCCTGCCCGTTACTGTTGTCTGCATTTCTCCTGCATCTGAGGAGCCACAAATATCATATCTGCTGTGCCTCGCATTGGCCAGAAATCACATTGCAACTCCAATAGCACAATTAGTGATGTTGCATAGCAGATGATCAAAGAGTTCTCTGGCCAGAATTTTTCCAGCAATGAAGAATAACAAGATACCATAATAGTTGCCACAGTCACATTTCATCTTGTATATGGTAACCATACCTTTGAAGTCTTTTAGTACATCCTCAGTACTCCATAGATTGAAAAAGAGTCTATGCAGGCACCTCAGCAAGGTCTCACACCCATACTTAAAAATTTCTTCAGGAATGCCATCAGATCTGGGGGCCCTGTTGTTCTTCATGGCAATGACTGCAGCACTAACTTCAAGAGACAGGGCCACGTCCATGTTGTCATTACATGTTGGCTGATCCATTACTCCTATTAGTGCTTTGTCTATGATGTTGGATTGTGTGTTCAGAAGATCACTGAAATGCAGCTGCCACCTCTGAAAGATTTCTCCTTTGTCAGTGATCAGTGCTAGGCCATCCACACTCTTCAAAAGCACTGTAGTGGTGGGTATAGGACCATATGCATCTTTTAAATTAGAATAGAAGTCTGGTTTCATGACAGTCGGCATAGTCCTGGATGTCATCTGCCTTGACATTCCACCATTGATCCTCCATCCCTCTAAATTTACATTGGAAGTCATGACACGGATTTCTGTATGTTGTTACTGTGCCTACAGCGACATGGTATGCATGAATTTAACATGCATCTCATGTTTTTCAGTGAGTCGCTGTTGGATTTCTGGGTAATTCTCACCAAACCAGACTTGGTGATGTTGTGTTGCTGTACCTAAGGTGGCGAAATCGGATTGATAGCATCGTGAAGTGTCCCCCAGTCGCAATTTACAGTAGCACTAGTAATCAGGTCAGCAGGGTCATACAAAGATGCTGTGATGTCACAGAGCTGTGCTGTGCTACTGTAACTTCATCTTGTTTTAGATGATGACTTGCAATGAAGTGGTCATAATATCAATAACAGATGGGAGTAAATCATATGATGGTGTGTCCAGCAGTCTGCCCAGCGCATGGTTGCAGTGATTCATACATCCTGTAGATCTCACTGCCCGATGATTATGTAGTCAGTAAGATGTCATTGTTTGGATCCTGTATCCATGATTTCCTTTTGTCGGTAGGTGGAAAAAGCTGTTCATGATCACTAATGGACACTTGTTGCTTTCACTGAGTAGCAGAGTTCTTCTGCTATTCTTTTTTGCCATTCTGTGCTTTCCAAAGGCATCCCACCAGATTACCGCATTACTTCAAACGCTTGCACTGAAGTCCCCATACTTCAGTTTTATCCGATGCTAGTGCAGACACAATGAGTTTGTCTAAATCACTGTAGAACTGATTTTTTTCTTTCTCATTGTCAGCATTTGTCATGGTGGGAGTATAAGCACTGATAATGGTAGCTTATCACATGTATTTCAGTGACAACCATAGAGACATAAAACGGATCTGTATGCCTTTTTGGGTAGACTTTTAAGCTTGGCAGCAATGGAGTTGCTAATGGCAAAACCAACCCCTGATTGTCATGGCTCTGTGGATGGGCATTCTTGTCAGACGAACATGTACCCTGCACCAATGCCTGTGAGCTTCCCTAATCGGTGAGCCTGGTTTCACTCAGTCAACCCTATAAGTAGCCAGTACTCTTGCAACAAGGGTTGTGCCTCTCTCAGGTCAGCGGGAGGTAGGGATGTCACATACAGTCCTAACCATGCATGAAACATTTTTTCTGACAGTATAGGCACATGATCTTCCAGCTACAGTGGTTTGGTCAGGTTGTATACAGTAGACAATTTTTAGGGCACCTTTTCTAGTCCCTTCCCTATATGGACTGCTCAGGCACCTAAGATGGTTCCAAATGGTGCTGTTACTTCCAGGTACAGTCCCAAGCGACCAACAGCTGTGACTGCCAGTGTCATGATGCCTGTCGCTTCACCACTCACCCATCACTGTAGGACTTTCCTCCATCATGCATGAGTTGGTTTTAGTGGTGATGATTTGAATCACATAAGCCATATAATCTCACCCATTCTCCTGAACTCCAGTGGCATTCATTCACAAGACAAGCGGCTGGGATTAGGATGCCATCTGTGGTCACTGATATGGAATCATTCCATGAGCCCTCCATAGTCATAAACAACTGCTATGCCTGCATCTGCTTGCTATGCCATTGTAAAGTGTAGCACTCTCCTCCACCATAGAAACCACTGAATCTTCGCTACTAAACTTGTACTTAGGGGCATGGCTTAATAATGAATGTCACAGTGCATTTCACATGCTGAGGCCAAGTTACAGAGGGGTAGCACACAAAAAGTTATTGCAGGGGTCTTGTCAGTGGAGAGTCTATGTACCAGCACAGAGGACTTACACAGTGTGCCTCCTTTTCCCTTAAATGAGTCTAGCCGGTGGCCAGTGATTATGATAGTAGAATCACTACATTGGTCACCAGCACTAGATGCTTCACACAGACCTGTGCCATAGCACTAACAGACACATTAATCATTTTAAAAATCATTTGGTGCCATATCCATATCTAGATGTTCTTCTGGATTCATTAACAGTTAATGAATCCTTCACAAGGGAGGAGGTCACCTGTTCCATATTCTGAAGTAATTTCTACTAGCAGCTGAATTTATTTCCACTCATCCCCAATAAAGTGGAAGACCCCATCCTAAAGCAGTACCCCTTCCCCTCTGACCTGGCTTCAAATGTAAGGAAGAAAACATGCAAACACATACAAACATTTACCCCTTGAACAAGACACGTAAAGTACTAGGGAGGAAACAGATTAACTTTAAAACAATTGCATGTATATATTTGTATTTTTAATTCAACTTCAAGGCAAGTGAGGATGATACTCTCATTTGCTGGTATAAGTGCCTTAGTCATTAGTTCCTGGCTATACTGGCACTCTGGGTAACTTTTCCTTCATCAGAGCCCAAACAGAAGAATAGAGAGGCCATAACTGATCTATATTAATCGGAGAGAAGTGAGCCCTGGTGTTATCATAATTCAAGGCAGGTATCGTAGCACTTTACAAATGATTCATGGAACACTGTGATGCAAGCACTAACAGTTGCTGGCATGGTCCTACCCATAATCATGGGCTGAAATTTTCAAAGCAGTCTAGGGGTTTTGGTCACGTAGTCAGTCATAGTTACTTTTATTCCAAATGTCATTCTGTCTGTGCATAACTCTTATAACCACAGATATAAGACATTCACACTCTTACTCAAGAGATGTTACTGGCAATGAAGTTCCATTCTAGTAAAATACTGCCAAGAAATCAAAAACAAACTTCTTCACTGGTACTGCTCAAGTGCTGCAAAAGCAATCCTCAGGCTTCCATGGGAGTGCTATGCATATGTTTGCAGAATGATGAGAATGGCAAGCACTGCTAAATTGCTGTATCACCAGTCCTAGGACTGCTGGAGTGTTGCTGTGAGCTAATTCAAAGTAGTGCTGCAAAGGGACATCTCAGGCTACTAGTCAACTGAAACTTTACTACTTAGATTTAAGTTACTTAATGTAGCAGCAAATAATTAAGATTACCCTCTTGTGGTTAGAGATCTTCAAAGAAGCAGAGCTAATACTATCAGGTCTCTGAGATACTTCTCTAGATTATGCAGTAGAGAGCGTTCTTCAAATCCAGGCATTGACAACTCAAACCTAGCAGGAATCAATGCCTGTGGGGGAGGGATAACTCAATGGGTTAAGAATTGGCCTGCTAAACTATTGGGTTATGAGCTCAATCCTTAAGAGGGCCATTTAGGGAACTGGGATAAAATCTGTCTGGGGATTAGTCCTGCTTTAAGCAGGGGGTTGGACTAGATGATCTCCTGAGGTCCCTTCCAACCTTTATATTCTATGACACATTGAAAAGGTTTTTATTTATTGCTTTCAAGGTCCTAAATATGTTGCAAATTTGGCTCAGAAAATATCTTTCTAGTGCAAAATTAAAGGATTTTCAAGGAGTTGCTATATACAGACATATGTAGTGCTCTGTTAGGACTAGATATTTGGTAAACTTTTTTTGTGTTCTGTTCCTTTGCAGTTAGTCAAAGCTATGCAAAATTATCTGTGTTCATATCATTGTATTAATATACAAAAATGAAAATGCTTCAGATGCAAAAACTCTTTGTTTTGCCCAGCAATGAAGGATTCTGACAAGAAAATTGAAATGTGTTGCTTTTTTTGCAAAGCTGAATAAAATTGGATTTTTCTATACAGTGATGATTTTTTCCACATAGTTCTGTGTGCAGATTCATTAACGTAACTGAAGTGATAACTTACATTTAGCACCCAGGACCGGCGCTAGAGTTTTTTGCGCCCTAGGCGCACAGCCATTTCGCCACCCCGCGCACTGCTCCCGTAGCTCCGGAGGAGCTGCCGCAGCCATTTCTGCAGAGGGTCCGTTGGTCCGCAGCTCCGGTGGAGCTACCACAGCCGTGCCTGTGGGAGGTCCACCGAAGCCGCATGGGACCAGCAGACTGTCCGCAGGCACGACTGCAGCAGGTCCACCGGAGCCGCCTGCCGCCCCCCCTGGCAAAATGCCACCCCCCGAAAATCCTGGTGCCCTAGGCAATTTCCTAGTTCACCTCAATGGAAGCGCCAGCCCTGTTAGCACCTCTCAAGATTGCACTGCAGTTTGGGAAGCAGATTGAGAGGAGATTATTCCTCTTCACCATTGTGTTCACGCGTGCTAATGAGAGGATTTTTCCTGGAGTTGTTATATTCTGAAATTGAATTTCATTAATACCAGTCCACAAAAATAATGCTAGTTAAATGTGATGATGTCACTTTCTTTTAAGGGAAGCTTATTGCTACACTGAACTTGAAATTCAAAGTTTTCTTGCAAAGGAAAATTCTGAGTTCATGATATTTGCATATGACTAAAAATTCCCTGAACCTGTTTTACTGGGAACTCAGAAAATGGCCTATTGATATTATTGCAAAGTCTAAAATCAGAGATGAATTTAAGTGAGTTTCAGGGCAGACAAATTTGTATAATTGAAGGTTTCATCTGTCTTCATCTCTTTGTAAGTTACACAAACTTATATGGAAATGCCCTGACTCTCCTCTATCTTGTCCTTGTTCCAATTATACTTGTGCAAAGAGGGTGTAAATCACTACCAAAGCAAAATTTTCTACTCTTTTGCATTAGTTGTAGCATTCTATGCCCACTTCACAATTACTTTGTAGAGAGGTGATATATTAAACTATCTATCCATCCATCCATCTCTCTTATCTACCTATCTATCCTATTTATTCAGCCCTTACCCCAAGCTGAGTTTTGATTCTGAAATAAAGTGCTAGCAACTCCATGAAGTTCATGAAGGACTTCTCTATTCCTGTTGATTTTTTCATGGAATTGCCCAGTATTACAGTAATGGGTGGCAGTATAAAACCTTTAGATAGACAGATGTAAGGTCCAGACTGTCTTAGACTCAGTCAGTCACTTAGCGATGTCTACATTGGTGCACATATCCAAGTACTGGATCATGTTTGTGCTTGTGCATGCTCACCATGCCCAAGAGTCCACATGTACTATGCTGGACGTGTGTAACACTGTGTACACACACATACATTGTTGCTTTAGGTACACAAAGTTAGTACTACAATATCAGGAGTGGTATCAGTGCATCACAGGGAGTTACTCTAAGAACCACTTTGTGTGTTGTTGGTTCTGTTCCCTGTCTTCACAAAGTTGCAGATGGCACTTGTCACCCCTCATTTGTTTCCCAGAAAATCTTAGTTGAAGACATGGATCAGTGTAATGACTTTGTACTGCTCCTGCGCCTCATCATGAGACAAATATTTATGAAGTGGAATAAGTGCTTGGCAAGAGGCTGAATGGAATCTGAGAGTGTTTTATGACATATTGAAAATGACTGACCTTCAGGGTTAATGACAATGCATGTCTCACTGAAATGAAATGTGACTGCCGGTATTGCAGCATATACCCTTTGGGTCACTGTCACTTCTGGTCTAGAAGAACCAACATGTTGTGGGATCACATCATCTTGGAAACCTGGGAAGACCAGCAGTGGCTTTGGAACTTCCACATGAGTAAACAGACCTTCATGGAGCCGTATAAGGAGTTTGCACCAACTCTCCTGTCATAAACAGATAGTTAAGGGTTAATGCCTCTTTTACCTGTAAAGGGTTAAGAAGTTCACCTAGCTTAGCTGACACCTGACCAGAGGAACCAGTGGGGGAAAAGGTGTTTCAAAAGGAAGGAGAGAAGTTTTCCTTTGTTTAGAGTTTCAGTTTCGCTGGGGTGAAAAAGATCAAGAAACCAGCCCTCATCAGAGTAGTTAGTTTAGAAGGGAATAGAGTAGGTTTAATGTTTATGTCGCTTTGTTAACTTGTCTTAGTTACCATTTAGGAATTATTTTAAAATTGGGTATTTGGGTATTTTTTGTGTGTGTACTAGTTTTCTGCCCGGGGAACATCCTCTGTGTTTTGGAATCTTGTTGTCTGTTGAGAGTTAGTTGTGTATGCTAATCTCCTCCAGAGGTTTCTCTTTTACCTTTCTTTTTCATTAATTAAAAGCCTTGTTTCTTTATACATTGATTGATTTTTTCCTTGTTTTTTAGATCCGCAATGGGGGTTGGATCTGGAACCACCAAGGAGCTGTGAGAGAAGAGGAGGGATGGGTTAATATTTCTCTGTTTTCCAGAAATCCAAGCGGTTTGGATCTGTGTTCACCAGGGAATTGGTGAAGTTCCTCAAGACTACCCAGGGAAAAAGGTGTACTGTGGAGGTGGGTGCAGCGATACAGATCTATGCGTAGTAATTAGCTAGAAGTGTCCCATGCAGGTCCCACACTGTACCCTAAAGTTAGATGGGAAGGAAACCTGACATGCACAGAGTAACAGACCTTCATGGAGGCCATATCAGGAGTTTGCACCAACCGTTCCAGTGCCAGAACACTCAATTCGGAACTCATACTGGGTCAGAAGTTAGGTGCTATTGCCCATGGAAAGCTGCTACCTCATACATGATAGAGCCATTGCAACCACGTGAGTTTGGAAAAGTCACACTGGTCAGGGCATGGCTGTGCAGCTGTGAGCGAATTTAACATTGTGGTTACCCACAAGTGGTTGGTATTAGAAACGTTCAAGAAATAATAGCTGGTTTTCACAGGGCTGGGGTTTCTGAACTGGGCAAGGCCATTGGTGGTGCACACATCCTTATAGTTTGCCCACCACTAAGGGCAAGTGAGTATGTAACTGAAAGGTTACATTCCATCATCTGCAATGATCCAGTACTTGGATATGTGTGCACTGTGGATATAGCCTAAGTGACTGACTGAGAAGCAGATTCATGAATACTCATGTGAGAAAACTTGAAAGATTCATGACACCAAGGGTCTTAGGGGATCAGGTGTAGTTAGGAGGCTGAAGGCTCCTTGGTGCTGCTTGCAGATATATTGGATGCCAATGTGGCAAAACATTGTTCATATGAGCAGCAGAGAATCCTGTGGCACCTTATAGACTAACAGACGTTTTGAACTGAGCTTTCGGGTGAATACCCACTTCGTCAGACGCAGGTAGTGGAAATTTCAGGGGCAGGTATATATATGCTAGCAAGCAAGCTAGGATAATGAGGTTAGTTCAAACAGGGAGGATGAGGCCCAGTTCCAGCAGTAGAGTGTGAAAACCAAGGGAGAGAAACTAGTTCTGTAATTGGCATTCACAGTCTTTGTTCAATCCTGAGCTGTGGTGTCAATTTGCAGATGAACTGAAGCTCAGCAGTTTCTCTTTGAAGCGTGGTCCTGAAGTTTTTTTGCTGCAGGATAGCCACTTTAAGGTCTGGCTATAGTGTGGCCAGGGAGGTTTGAAGTGTCCTCCACAGGTTTTTGTATATTGCCATTCCTGATATCTGATTGTGTCCATTTATCCTTTCTGTGTGACTGTCCGGTTTGGCCGATGTACATAGCAGGGGGCATGCTGGCATATGATGGCGTATACTACATTGTGGAAACGTGCAGGTGAATGAACCGGTGATGGTGTGGCTGATCTTTGGTTAGGTCTGTGATGGTGTCGCTGGTGTAGATATGTGGCAGAGTTGGCATCGAGGTTTGTTGCATGGATTGGTTCCTGAGCTAGAGTTACTAGGTGCAGTATGCAGTTGCTGGTGAGAATACGTTTCAGGTTGCGGTTATCTGTGGGCAAGGATTGGCCTGCCACCCAAGACCTGTGAAAGTGTGGGATCATTGTCCAGGATGGGTTGTAGATCCCTGATGATGCCGTTGGAGGGGTTTAGTGGGGGCTGTATGTGATGGAGCCAGTGGAGTCCTGTTGGTTTCTTCCTTGGGTTTGTCTTGCAGTAGTAGGCTTCTGGGTACACGTTGGCTCTGTTGATCTGTTTCCTAATTCCTCGTGTGGGTATATTGTAAGTTTTGAGAATGCTTGGTGGAGATTTTGTAGGTGTTGGTCTCTGTCTGAGGGGTTAGAGCAGATGCGGGTTGTACCTCAGTGCTTGGCTGTAGACAATGGATCATGTGTTGCCCGGGATGAAGCTGGAGGCATGAAGGTAGGCATAGTGGTCGGTAGGTTTTCGTATAGGGTGGTGTAATGTGACATCACTTATTTGCACCGTACGGTGTCTAGAAAGTGGACCTCCCATGTAGATTGTTCCAGGCTGAGGTTGATGGTGGGGTAGAAGTTGTTGAAATCATGGTGGAATTTTTCTACAGTCTCCTTCCATATGGGTCCAGATGATAAAGATGTCATCAATGTAGCATAGGTAGAGAAGAGGCATGAGTGGACGAGAGCTGAGGACAGCGTTGTTCCAGGTCAGCCATAAAAATTGGCATATTGTGGGGCCATGTGGGTGCCACTGATCTGGAGATATATATTGTCTGGAGATATTATATATCTGGAGATATATTTGTCATCAAACTTGAAATAGTTGTGTGTGGTATAAAGGCACAGAGCTCAGCAGCCAGTTGTGCTGTGGATCATCAGGGATATAGTTCCTGACAGCTTGTATTCCATCTGTGTGTGGGATGTTTGTGTAGAGAGCCTCTACATCCATGGTGGCTAGGATGGTGTTTTCTGGGAGGTGACCAATGCATTGTAGTTTCCTCAGGAAATCAGTGGTGTCACGGAGATAGCTGGGAGTGCTGGTGGCATAGGGTCTGAGTAGAGAGTCCACACATCCAGAAAGGCCTCCAGTGAGGAGGATCATATTGTTCATATGATCATCTCCTGCTGTGCACTGCATAATATTTGTGAGAGTAAACGAGCATTTCCTTCCTGAGTGGGCTCAGAACAAATCTGGTTTGCACACTCTGTACAGAGCCAAATCCCCCACACATACGTAGTGGTCCTGGGTCTCAGCAGGCAAGGGAAATTAGGGATGCCAGATGTACACACATCCTATGACCTCTGCCTCATATTTGGGCTGAGAAGTATCTTCAGATATTTTTAGTAAAGCTGCTGTACATGGACAAGAGAGAACATACGTACTTATGGGGCTACATAGGTTCACAAGGGTTTTGTTCCTTTTTGATGTGCTGTTGCCGAAGTTTGTTAGCCTTTCTTGCATGGCCCATTGTATTCATTAAAGACAATTATTACAGAGCACTTACTTTGTGTTAACAGTTGGGAATGGGTTTTGCTCTGGAGCGTGGTGGCGTGATGTTATGTGCTCATTGTTCAATGTCTTTGTCCTCACTACTGAGGCCTGAATATAAACCAATTCATCACTTGTGATTCACTGTAAAAACAAACAAACAAACAAAGTAGCGGGGCAAGTCTGACAATGGTAACAGTTTCTGGCATTGTTACACATGATTTGGCCCATTCCTACACTACCATTTATGTCGGCAAAACTTAGGTCGCTCAGAGATGTGAAAAAAACACACCCCTGAGTGACGTAAGTTTCACCTGCATAAGTTGTAGTGTGTACAGAGCTATGTCAGTGAGAGAGCTTCCCTCGCCAACATAACTAGTGCCATTCATTGAGGGTGATTTAATTATATCTTCGGGAGAGCTCTCTCCTGTCGGCATAGAGTGGCTACATGAGGGATCTTGTAGCCATTCTATGGCCACTCTGCGCCACTGTAAGGTCTCTAGTGTAGACATAGCCTTGGTTTGGTTGGTTGTGTTGTGGGTTTTTGGTTTGCTTTGTTGGTTTTTTTGCATCTTCCTCAATCCCATTTACAACCACATGGAGAGTCCCAATTAACACAATGTTCACAATCATTTCCGATTTCACTTTGAATGGGTGAAGGACTCATTTTCACTTGTTTAGTGGAATACTGGGTTTCAAAATAGTTAACTGAATAATACTATTTTACTGCCAAATGGAAACCCTAATTTCAATCTTTCAAGAAGTGTTTAAAGTTTGGGGTTTTCTAGGGGATGGAAACAAATGCTGTCATTGTATGTCTGAATAACTTTTCCATGCCCTAAGTGCCTGACACAACTCTTACCTCTTTTGAAGCTTCTGTTATTGGGAGTACTTCAATGTTTTTAATGTGTTTATGAGGGATTGGAGCTGGGGGAAAGAAAGAAATATACCCATTATGTCAGTGTAGCAATTTGGAATTGTCACTAGTGCCAAGGGCAATTCAAAACTGTTAGAGACCTGTAATCCCTGGTCTGCTTGAAAGTGCTTAAGGTTTGGTTTTGTTTTGAAGGTAGGGGAGGAGTTTTGGTATAGGGTACTGGCGGATGCTGTGAGATTGCCAGTATTTTTTTATTCTTATTATTTTGATTTTGAAATTTCAATATGTTCAATAAACGTATTAAGAAAGATATTGATCCATCCTTTACTGCCTAGAAGAGCTGTAAAACATCTGCTTTGTTGAGAATTTGTAATGAAATTTACAGTACAGAAAACATACGCAGGAAGTGTGGGGAAAGTGGAGTGTATTCACAGGGCTTCAGATATTTGTGAATATTGGGGGAAGCTCAAAAAAAGATTTCCACTGTCATGGCACCAAAGTTTTACACATATTTGATTAATGGGGCAGGGGCCCATTCCTGAACCAAAATTACCTTCAGTTCATTATACTCAGGAAGGAGAAGATACACAGTGTTAAACAAATTATACAATGTACTACAACTAAAGGCAGAAGGTTTACTTTCTATGAAAACTTTACAAGAACAATTAAAGCAAGATACACACAAAAAAAGCTATTAACATTTCTAAAGTGAAATTATCCTTAGAATATGTTTTAAGGAAATATTTTGGGAAGAATATTTTTTAAAATTAAGTGGTCAAAACCAAGAATACTGTCCACTCTTTAATATGTTTGCATCCGTCTCCTTCCCCTCCTCATCAAAATGAATAAATGATGGGGGGGAAATGGCTCTCGGTGAAACACTGGGGACGTCTCCTGCAACAGGGTTTGGGGTGGTCAGTGTTCTGGTGATCTGGGATTCCTGCAGGCCCCCCAGCATTGTCCTCCTGGCTGGTTAGAAGGGTACTTGAATGAAATTGCCAGGCGAAACAGTATTCTGGGGGGTAGCTGGAGGAGGAGCAGAGGAGGCTGATGTGGGGTGGTTCTGTGACCTCCGCAGAGGCAGATGCTGTACTCTGTCAGTTACCAGTCCAATTAGCTTTTCCATTAGGTAAAGTTCGCATTCTGTATGTCATGTCTCTACCTCCAAGAACCAGTCCAGAAGTCTCTCCTTGTACTGAAGATCCCGCTCCTCCTTTGCCCTGAGGAACTCAAATTGCTCCTGACTTTTTCTGTCTAACTCTATAAAAAGGTCCTCCATGGCCCTTCTCTGCCTGCTCCTGCTTCTGCCTCTTTGTGGCATGATTTCCCTCTTGGGAATCAAAGGTGGTGCCAATTCAAAGAGAAAGAGACCATTATGTTTTGGGCCTCTGGAACAAGCTGAGAAATCCCCCCATATAATATAACTGTGCCGTTAAAGGCCACAATTTTGATATTTTTGAGCATTCCAGGAATGTAACTGTCTGAACATTCTTGGTTCTCAGAAACCTTTTGCAGCCCATAAAGAAGGAATGGAGGCACATAATGGTGAGAAATTTAGTAGTATTTGTAACAATTTAAAGTGTTTATACTGTCTCAAGGGGTTTGGGGAGATGGGGAAATTCCTTCCTGGGGCAATGTTTATGATTTATTTCTTTAAGGCTGGCTAACATTTGGAGAACATACCAGTTTTCAATATACGTGTAGTGAGGCAGTGTGTCTCCCTGCCACCCTGGAGGTGGAAGAGCCCAACCGGAGGCTGGAGTGGGCAGAGCTAGGAAGCTCAGAGCCCACCCCTCAGAGGGTCAGATGGCAACCCGGATGTATAAAGGCTCGCCCTTACAACTCAGTAAGCCCCGAGCCGCCGGAGAGGCCAGACGCCTCCAGCCTATGTCATGGCTGGGAAAACTCCGTGGCCCAAGGCGGCCACCAGGACTGGCCGGCCCGGCCCTGCCCTGCATTCACTACCCAGAGAAGTTGCCGGGCCTACCGCTCGCCCACTACCCAGAGGAACCAATGGTGCTGGACCCCCCAGAGGACAACACCCTGACCCAGGTACTACCCGAGGGGGAGTCTGAAAGCAGCCCGGGGGCAGCCGATCCTAGTCTGGCTGCAGCACACCCAGAGTCGATGTCAGATGTTGCGGTCAGGATCCCCACTGACTAAGCAGCGGGTCTTCTGCTGCTGCTAGGGCCCCGGGCTGGGACGCAGTGGAGTGGGAGGGCCTGCGTCCCCCCTGCCACCCAACTCGTGGGTGGCAGTCTCCCCTTCTCTCAGGTCTTTAGAGGCTTGGGGCCTACTGTTGTTCAGCACTGCCTGAGGGCCTGAGCTCTGACTCTGCATTGCCCCTCCCTGACCTAGGGCCTGGGCTTACTATTAATTGTACTGCTACTGCTCAGCCCTGACTCAGGACCTGAGCCCCTGACCCAGCATTTGTTGTTGCATCCTGACCTAGGGCCTGGGCTTATTGCTGCTGTTTATAGTGCCAGTGCTCAGCTCCGGCCAGAGGGCCTGAGCACCTGACCCAGGGCCTGGGCTAACAGTATTTGTTCCTTTTACAGCAAGGGCTGCTGAGGGAGACCTCGTGGCCAGACTAATTCCTCAACATCAACAGTATGTAGTGAGCCGGTGTGGCTCCCCGCCGCCCCGGAGACGGTCGAGCCCCAGTGAACCCTTGTACAATACCACAGTGGAAAAGAGCAGTTGCTTGTGAAGAGAAGTGCTAAGGGTCACCCCTGCATATTGCAGAATGGAGGGGTATAGCAAGCAGATATGAATGCCGGTGAACTTCAAGAACAAGCTGCAATTCCTGCTGCAACAGAAATTTGCTGAAATATGCTTGTGGGATTGGGAGGAAATTTGAATGGAAATAGACTACATTCTGAGCTAGGATGGGGAGGCTTCATGCAAAAGGAGGGCTGAACCACCGCACCACCTCTTCCTGGCTGGATTGGAAACTCCTGCCCCTGTGCCTTCCTAACAAGGAAGGAGAGACAAGGAGGGAGAGACACAGCAATTTCACTAGGTTTCCTGAAAGTCGAGCTCAGTCGAGTCTTTTGCTCTCTTATGCTTAATCTGTTCCCAGCATTGGGATGGAGTCCTCTCAGTGCCCATGTGCTCCAGCCTCCATGAAATGTCCCAGTACAAGTGAATGTTCCTGCTGCTCCTACCAAATTTATGGAGGACATCATGCTTGGCCTAGACATTAATTAGCACCCAGGTATGCTAAATGGGCCAAGCGGCTGCTCTTGAAGTTGTATCCATGTTCCCCTGTATTGTTCTGTAGAAAGTGCAGTGGAAAACTGTTCTGATGTGGTTAGTGCAGCTCACTACTACTGGTGAAAACAGGGGGACAGGGATCTTTATTGATTGGAGAAGGGTCAGGAGGAAAAAGGTTCAGGGCACTGTGGGAACAGGGGTGGAAAACTATTTGAAACTTGAGACCTGGTACCTACCCCTTACCCCCACCCACACTGCAAACTGGCCACAGCTAGGCCACAGCTCACCCTCTACTCGCCTTGAAATGTGTTTCAGGAGTTTGTGTGGACAATAGGAGGCTTATGACACAAGCCTGTGCATGGACATGTACAGTTATTAGTGTACATGTACTTGCTTGACAACTACTTACTCACATTTAACTCTCTTTCTACCTGTTTATAGATAATTCTTTAAATTGCCCCAGTGGGCATCCATTTTATAACTATCCCTGAATTTCCTTTTTTCAACATTGGTATAATTTTTATCTCTTGTTTGATGTACTGTATCTCTCTTTACAGCTGTAACTTCACTAAGGGGTTATTTGCATTTGGTAATGGCTTTTGGTTTTGTAATACATCAAGCATCTTAAAAATGGTTGAAATACTCTAGTTCCCTCTACCTTTTTAGTTTCCACAGGTAAAATAATTTATAGTTTTTCATTTCAGAAAATCCAGAGGTTCTACATAACAATATAACCCTGCTTGAGGACTAAACTAGATGACATATGTTAATACTTTAGCCATGAGACTAATCCTTGATGCAGTAAAAGTGTTCAACATGAAATTGCTAATGCCGTCCTCCATTCTGAGGTGAAGAAAATATTTAAACTAAGCAAATCATAAAACATCCACCATATCTAGTGGCAAATGACTTTATACTATCTGCTTCCAGCATTTTCAACATTTCCCCAGAAATGTTCCTTTACTCACACTAAATTTTTGTATGTTAACAGTAGGTGGACTGTTGTAAGGGAAAACACATCTCATGACATTGAAAGTAAACATAACCCATCTAATGCAAATATTGGTTCCTACAGACAGATACCAAAATCCATATGGTGCCTAATATTAAACACTGAACATTTGGCGCTAACTTGCATAGTTTTGCTTATAGTGCTCAAATGTTCAAAGTGATAATAGCCCTGTCTCCATTCACCAACCATGTGCTTAACTTTAAGCAGCGAAAGGTATAATACAAAGTGAAGCTAGACAAATTTAAAATGGAAATATATAGTTACTTATACAAAGTTCAACAGCTTCACCAAGAGAGATTGAACTGCACTCCGCAATACTCCATAGTCCAGTGGTTTGAGCACTCACATAAGAGACCTGGGTTCAAGTCCCTGTTCTACATCAGGAAGATCAGGGTCTGGAATCTGCATCTCCAACATCCTGGGTGAGTGCTCCAACCCCCTAAATTATAGGGCATAAGGGGGAAGCAATGCCCTCCTCCTGCTGTGTTTTGTGGGGGGCTCAGTGTAGTATACATGTTCTAAGGTGATCTGAGCCCAAAATTAGAAATTTTCAGTTTCATCTCTTTGCTAGATTAGAGCTAAGGTTGGGGTACTTTTTATTTATGCACTGTATAAATCTAAATAAATACATTTCAACCTCTAATACAGAATTCACTCAAATAACTACTCTGCTTTGCAAATGGTAACTCCTACAGTATTTCTACCACTCTCAATTCAAAGAACAGAAAATGGTTCCATTGACTGAACTGAACTGATATGCTAATATATGACAGAGCAGTAGATCTTGTGAATTTACATGTGTGTGTAGTTGGTACTTTGAACTCCTACTTCTACCTTCTTCATGAAGGGGAGGAAGGAAGACAGCACTATTAATAGTCAAGCTCCTGTATATATGCTACTGTTTAAAATGGGAGAAGAGGGTCTTAAATTTTTTTAATCTTTCAGATTTAGGCTGGATCCACAACCCACAGAAGTCAATGGGATTTTTTCCACTGACCGCCACGGGCTTTCAGATCGAGAGTTAATAGGACTAAATTCATCCGAGGTTGACATGAATGGAGTTACACAAGGGATTAATTTTGCCCTGTGTACTTTTTCAGTTCCTTTGTTCAGCGCAGAGTAGGGAAGATTTTTTTTTTTTACACACCATTTTTCCCAAATTGCACTCAGTCATGCAGCAATTAAAAAACAAAAAGCAAATATAACATACTGAATTTGGTTTTGCACCTTGCTATCTATACCGAAAATAGGATAAACTTGGAATGAGAAAATACATTTCACTTAATTTCAAACTTACATGAACAGGATGGATTTTAAAGTTCAACTCGAGCTGAAATGCTGCTGAATAAAATTCAAATAAGGAAAACTGCAAAGTTCCTTTAAACACTGAACAGTGAAACTTCCTCTATAAGAGAAACATACTTGATTTTGAATAATTAGTAACCCAAATATTAGTAGTCTCATACAAACCAGGGATTCCACCTATTTGATCCATATATAACAAGTTGTACAGTGTAACTGGGGGTTGGTTTATTCACCATATTATTATTCACTGTATTTCACTATATAATTCTTATTTGTGTTACTGTAGCACATAGGAGCCCTAGTCAGGGACAAGGACCCCATTCTGCGAAGTTCAGTACAAACACAAAACAAAAAGAAACCCAATCCCTTCCCCATCAAACAATTTTAAGTATAAGACAAGGAACAGGATAGGTACAGACAGATGGCAGAGTACTGGGAAACAATGAGACAATATTGGTCAGCAGGATAGGCTGGTCTCAGCACACCAGCAGGCTAGCCATTGTGAAGTTTTTTTGCAAGCTTCATGGCAAACTTGGTAAATGGGGATGAAGGGGAAGAATAAGTCTTGCAGATGTTTACGAAGAGCTACTATTTACTGTGTAAGCCATAAAACAATCATTACCACCTCTTACCAGTTTTGTAGGCTACTAAAATTGGATGTAGAGTAGGTACCAGCAAATGTCAATAATTCTGTCATTTTATCATAAAAATGAGATCTAAATTGTTTACAAGTCCCTTGACTTCTGTTGACTCAACGTTAATAAACAAAATTCAAATTCAACAGCTGGTCTTCTTCATTCCCTTGTGGTCTGTTTAGAGTGATAAATTGGTTAACCTTGATGGAACCCAGGATGCATTGTCTGCACATGAAATAATAAATTAATGAGTTTCATTTATTCAGCTAATGCTAGTTATTGCTTCAGCTGTGTCCTCAGATGCAAGTTTGGCTCTCCTTCTAGTGGTGCTGCCAGATACTTATTGACACCTTGTGAAGTGCATGTGATAATCAACTGTGCAGTGTAGTATAGCTAGGAAATCCAGAAAGAGAGAGAGCCAAAAATGTATGAGAACTGGCAGTACCTGTAACTTAATTTCTTTGAAAACCCAATTTATCACAAAAGCAATTTAAAGTCACATTTTGTTCACACTCACATATTAAAACGTGCTGTTTTACCAACATTAGGTTTGATCAATTTTTATTTTTTATCTAAGTTCTAGTACCGCCATTGTGGCTTTTTCTTTCCACACTGATTTGTTTATACTGTGAAATTATGAAAAAACTGACTCAGACCAACAAAGCAGGTCAGGAAATTATACCCAGCAACCCATCTGAGGGCTAGTTTAGAGCTGGCAATTGGAATTCAAGTTAAGGCAATATAGAAAAATTCAGATTCTATTCAAATACTGGCAAATACTATGATGCAGTTTACTCAAATGGTTGATAGTATATACATTCTGAAAAATAAGGCCAATTTCTGATATACTAATTTTTTACTCATTGTAATAGGCGTTTTCCTAAGTAAAAGCTTATTTACAACTGAGAAAATGGAGTAAGGACCTCAAGATTTGAACCGTATTATACTATTAGCTATAGATCTCAATGTCTAGTATAGTTTTCATCATCACACAGGTACATACCCCCACTAATATTCTTATAAGTCTCAAACAGACCTTAATAGCAACTGAGAATGCCAACTCCCTTTCAGGATCAAGCCTGAGACTATTTTTGAAAATAATTGCATATGCAAGATGCTACTAAAGATTTTCCAGGTATTCATTTGCACATGGATGTGCACATGCATATTTTGTATGGATAGTATTGGCACGTACTTCTGAAAATGTAGTCTAAATTGTATAGACTACTATTTGATTAGAAGTCCTCAGGAGGGTTCTGATCTTGCATAGAGACATGGCATACAGAGTTGCTTTTATACAAAAATCAAATATTTTTACATGTGATTTTTCTGTTCAAGCTACTCAGATATGTCCCTATAAGACATGAACATGGCCCTGTGATGTTGCACCCCATAATGCTTTATGGGAATATGCTTATGAATGTATATATGACATAAATGGAATATGTTTTATGCTACATATGCCATGTAACATATCTCTGTAAAGATTATGATCTACTGAATATATTCATCCTATTCATATGCCTGTATCATTTTTGTATTCAAAGTAATGAATATTGGCTAGGTACTTGTTTAATTTTAAGTAGCCTCAGTGAAGCAGTTGGTCAGTTTCCTGAGAAAAGACTATTCCCAGTAAGTGCCCATTCAAGAAATACTTAATCTAACAATGAACTTGGAGACACCAATCCACATCTGAGCTTTCCCAGGAATGTGGCCTGGCTGGTCTGCATGTCCACCAATGTAATATACGCCATCATATGCCAGCAATGCCCCTCTGCTATGTACATCGGCCAAACTGGACAGTTTCTGCGGAAAAGGATAAATGGACACAAATCAGATATTAGGAATGGCAATATACAAAAACCTGTAGGAGAGCACTTCAACCTCCCTGGCACACTATAGCGACCTTAAAGGTGGCCATCCTGCAGAAAAAACTTCGGACCAGACTTCAAAGAGAAACTGCTGAGCTTCAATTCATCTGCAAATTTGACACTTCAGCTCAGGTGAATGCTTGGCCACTACAGAACCAGTTTCTCCTCCCTTGGTTTTCACACTCAATGCTTTAGAACAGGGCCTCATCCTCCCTGATTGAACTAACCTCATATCTCTAACTTGCTTGCTAGCATATATATACCTGGCCCTGGAAATTTCCACTACATTCATCTGAGGAAGTGGTATTTACCCACGAAAGCTCATGATCCAAAACGTCTGTTAGTGTCTATAAGTGCACCAAGATTCTCTGCTGTCTTTTTACAGATTCAGATACACGGCTACCCTCTGATATATGCATAGACATGGTGTTGCCCATGTGACTCTCCAAAACTCCATCTTGTAGAGGAGATTCTGCACAAGGGGGAGAATGGGGTTTAGACCCACAAGGAAACTATATAAAAGCCTTGGGGACCTCTCCATTTTATCTTCAGCTGGTTCAAAAGAGCCTCTCCACCCCCGACAGGTAACCTGAAAGAAACTGGAACAAACGACAGTAACCACAGGGGTGTGAGTGATTGATGGACCCAGACTGAAAGGAGGCTAGCCTGTAAAAGAAGTTTACTGGAACATCTCTGAGGGTGAGATTTCATCTGTAATCACTTTCTTACTGTAATAGGATTAGACTTGAGTGTTTTATTTTATTTTGCTTGGTAATTCACTTTGTTCTGTCTGTTATTACTTGGAACCACTTAAATCCTCCTTTTTGTATTTAATGAAATCACTTATTAATTAACCCAGAATATGTATTAATACCTGGGGGAGGCGGACAGCTGTGCATATCTCTCTATCAGTGTTATAGAGGGCGAACAATTTGAGTTTACCCTGTATAAGCTGTATACAGGATAAAACAGATTTATTTGGGGTTTGGACCCCATTGGGAGCTGAGCATCTGAGTGTTGGAGACAGGAACACTTCTTAAGCCATTTTCAGTTAAGCCTGCAGCTGTTGGGGGATGTGGTTCAGACCTGAGGCTGTGTTTGCAGCAGGCAAGTGTGTCTGGCTCAAACAAGGCAAGGTTCTGGAGTCCCAATCTGGCAGGGAAAATGGGCTTAGGGATACTCTCAACACATCAGTTGGCAGTCCCAAGGAGGTTTCTGTGATCCAACACATCACAAGCCCTTTCAGAATTAACTTGTTGTCATTCTTCAACTGCAATCAGCCATCTTTTTCATGCTTTTCTAGTGCAGCAGATTAGAAATTATATAGGTTTTTTCCCCCTATTAAATCCACACAATGGGACCTCACCCCTAGGTGGACCAGCACCACCTCCAAGACCACCCAACAGGACCTTGCACCCAGAAAGTGTCCCACTACATCAAAGACCTCGCATACAAAACTCATCCAAAGAAGGACCAGTGTCATCTTGGGAAATTCCCAAGTAAGACCACATCCCTAAAAGGATCAGTGCTGCCCTAAAATTGGTAAGGGAAGACACTCTTATCGTATCGGCAATCCCGGCTCAAGATCCAGCCAAACGGAGTTCTCAACACCAGGAGGAAATGGGGCAACAAGCTAATTCCACAGCAATTTTCTAGCATGATCCTGTAGAGATTGTTTATCCTCTGGCTGCTCAATCTTCAGCGAGGGCCATCACACCATGCCAAGCTGTTTGGATGGAGGAGTTGGCGAGGACAGCCTTCTTTGATGACTTTGACCAGCTAGTAGACAGGCTTACTAAAGACCTGTCTCCAGAAATTGTTTCTGGAAAAAAGGGAACTGAGGAGAAGACACCGACTGCTCACACAACTCCTGCATTGGGCCATCACAACACCACGAGGGAAGCCAGAAGAAGGACCATCAGTTGCCACTACGATCCAGCAGCAGCATCCAGGATCCAGAAGCTCTACTGGTCAAACCACCCTAAGGCTATGAGAGAGATTCTTGACAGGCCCTAATTTTACTGCATAATCCTGTCCTGGAGGCTATTCTCATACTTCAAGGGTGTGTTTGACCATGTAGCTCAGAATGACGCACAGCGCATAGATGCAAAATTTTCCCAGTGCCAGTGGGTGCTCTTGCCCCCCAAGCCCTTCCCCAACTCCACCGCTGCCCCACTCCTGCCCCGCGCCCATTCCAACCCCTCACCCAAAGTCCCCACCCCAACTCCACCCCCTCTGTGCCCCTATTGGACCCGTTCCCCAAATCCTTACTTGGGCCCCACCTCTTCCCCAAGTGCACCACGGCCCCCTCAGGGGAGAAGGCAGAGTGGAGGCAAAGGGAGCTGCAGAACACCCACCAATTTTTCCCCGTGGGTGCTCCAGCTCCAGAGCAGCCATGGAGTCAGTGTCTATGGCACAGCATCCAGGGTGCCTTCATCCTCTATCCCGGGTTGACTATGCAGGGGACCTGGAATAAGACTTTACATCATGGGAAGTAGTGACCAGACTTACAGAGACCAAAAACACAGCCCCAGGGAAAGATGGCATTCACTATTACTTCCTGAAAAAATAAGGCCCTGGTTGCCTGGTATTAACTGCCATTTTCAACAAATGCAAACTGTTCTGTCATGCTCCCAGCTCCTGGAAGAAGTCTATGATGATGCTCATCTACAAAAAAGGTGAGCAACATGACCCCCAAAACTGGAGACACATCTCTCTCTGTTTCACCATGTACAAACTGTATGCCAGCTGCCTCGTGGCTAGGATCACAGACTGGTCTGTGAATAGAGGAGCCATCAGCTCCATCCAGAAAGGCTCCATGTCACGTGAAGGCTGTTACAAACACAACTTCAGATGGCCTTCATGCCCTCCTGGCCATGTGGAAGGCAAAGTGCCATAGCTCAACCTGGCTAATGCTTTTGGATTGATGCCCCACCAGCATATTTTTGCCATGCTGTGAGAGTTCGGGATGCCTGGAAACTTTCTCCAGCTGATCTGGGAACTTTATGGAAGCTGCACCATCACCATCTGCTCCATGGAAGGAAAGACATCTGAAATGCCTTTCTGTAGCAGCATGAAACAAGGCTGTTTTTCCAGCCCTATCATTTTCAACTTACCGATGGAGCCGCTCATTCGAGTCATCTCCAGCGGCTTAGGCGGTTTCATCCTTTATGGCAATAGAGTGAATATCCTGGCCTACACAGATGGTCTGGTCCTGATTGCAGACAAACCCGAGTGTCTCCAATAAATGCTCAATGTCACCAGCCAGGTTGCCAACTGGTTGGGACTCTACTTCAATGCAAGGAAGTGCAACCCTGCATATCGATGGCAGTAGAAGGCATTCAGTCCAGGTGATGCTGTTTCAGATCCAGGATAAACCCATAATATTCCTTGAGGACAGGCAAGAATACCAAAATCTCAGCATGTCCACAGGTTTCCGTGTCCACTAGACACCTGAAGGCACCATTGCAGAGATCCTACGAGATGTGGCCAGGATTGACTCCTCCCTACTGGCACCATGGCAGAAGATCAACACCTTGAACACCTTCCTGATCCCCTTTATTTAATTTGTCCTGAGAGGATCTGCCATGCTGAAGGTATCTATTAACAAGGCAAACAACACCATCAGGCAGTTAGTGAAAAAGTGGATGTTTCTTCCCCAGAGGACCAGCAATGAACTGGTGTACATCTTGCACAGGCAGGACAGCGCCATTGTCCCTCGAATGGGTCATCTGTGGCATGTTATGGTGATCACTCATGCCTTCCACCTTCTGATGTGCCTGGACACCATGGTGAGGAACATCATGGAAAGTACTATGCAGAATGCCATCAAGAAGCGAATCGCAAGGATTCCCTCCAACCAAGATGTTGCCACTTACCTGAGCAGCTGCCTGGAAGGTGAATATGGAAGAGAGGGGGGAGACTTTGCTTTGCTCTGGACTCATGCCCACAATGCTACGCGATGACTGGAGAAACATATCGGCTACCACTGGATGTGGTGCGAGGAATGCCAGGAGCTGGGAGTCCTGGTTCCACAGGTGAAGAATACAGAACACACGATCATCACTCCGAGAGCTAGAACCATGCTGGAGAGGACCTTGAAGGATGTCATCTGCTGCCAGTACATGGACAACCTGAAATGGAAGCTGGACCAGGGCAAGACGTTCAAGGTGATGTGGGAGTGGGATGCCAGCAACCACTTTCTCACCAGAGGCAGCTTCACCCAATTTGCAATTCATCCACAAGGCTGAATGGAACCGTCCGCCACAGGAATATGGACAAGCGATGCAGGAAGTGTGGCTATGCCAACAAGATACTAGTCCACATCTTGTGTAGCTGCAAGCCCCATTCCAGAGTCTTGCAGCTGTGCCACAATGCCATCCAAGATCACCTGGTCAGAGCCATCCTGCCACTTGTGGGGAAGGTTGCCGTGAACTCCACCATCCCGGAACCAACAGCCAACTGTGGCTGGACATTGTCATGACTGAGGACCAGAAGAATATCATCATGGTGGACGTCACAGTGCCCTTCAAGAACAGGACCCCAGCTTTCCGCAATGCCTGATCTCAAAAGCTGGAGAAATACACCCCTCTGGCTCACACCTTGAGAGCTAGGGGAAAACAACAAAGTGCATAACAACATGGCTGCAGTCCCACTTTAGTCATTGGCATTAAATTGACTATGTCATTGTATGCTAATGTAACCGTCATGCCATCAAAATCACCCATGCAATGTGGGGAGCATGCATGTGGTCTCATCATCAGCTTCTGAGATGGAGAATCAATATGATTTAACAATTAAGAACAGTGCAGATGCTGTCAAACTCCAATAACTAAGCTCAGTGTGCACAGGTTGAAATCTGAACTCACATGTGCAAGGCTTGTAAAAAAATTTCCTAACACACTTTCTCAGTAAGACAAAATAAATACTGACTCTACCTGGTCATCTTTTATGGAAACAGTGTTCTAAAGAAGTCCACAGCTTTGTAAAGAGGAAACCTCAGGACTGGTTTGATGAAAATGATGCTGAGATAAAGCATGCTCTTCACACATTATAGATAAATGATAAAAACCCATCTATTAAAAAGATGGCTTATTCACATACAAAGTGTAATGGACAAACTAAATTTTATTGCATAAGGGGTAGGTGGTGGAAAATGAAAGCCAACAGCTTCAATCAGCGGTAGACCAAAAAGCCTCAAAAATTTTTTGTTGATGAGCTGAAGAGAATATACAGCTCACAATCTGTTGGTACCACCTCATCTGGAATGCAGATAAGTCACTGCTGCTGAGTGAAAATTTTGAAATGGTGGGCTGAATACTTTAAGGTTCTGAACTGCCTGTCAATCATGTCAGCATCTGTTCTTGATGATCTTGAACAACTTCCAATTCAAAACCAATTCTCAATTCCACTGAACGTATCTAAAGTGTGGAAAGCTGTCAGGCAAATGGCAAATGGCAAAGTAGTATTGGTAGAGGGTATTCCTGCAGAGATCTTCAAATGAGAGGGCCATGAGTTGATCAGGAAGCTCACTGGCCTCTGCTTAAGGAGGCTGTGACATAGGAACTTAAAAATGCCAATGTTATTCACCTTTATAAAATGAAAGGCAATCACACTTTTTGCAATAATCATGGCATCCTGCTCCTTGCCATTGCAGTAAAGATACTCAGGGTATGTCTACACTACAAAATTAGGTCGAATTTACAGAAGTCGGATTTTTAGAAATAATTTTTATGCAGTCGATTGTGTGTCCCCACACAGAATGTTCTAAGTGCCTTAAGACGGTGGACTGCGTCCACAGTACCGAGGCTAGTGTCGACTTCCAGGGCATTGCACTGTGGGTAGCTGTGAGTAGCTATCCCACAGTTCCTGCAGCCTCTGCTGCCCATTGGGATTCTGGATTGAGATCCCAATGCTTGATGGGGCAAAAATAGTATCACGGGTGGTTCTGGGTACATGTTGTCAGGCCCCCCCACCTCCCTCTGTGAAAGCAACGGCAGACAATCGTTTCGCCCCTTTTTTCCTGGGTTACCTGAGCAGATGCTATACCATAGCTAGCATGGAGCCCGCTCAGCTTACCGTCCCTGTATGTCTCCTGGGTGCTGGCAGACGTGGGACTGCATTGCTACACAGCAGCAGCTCATTGCCTTTTGGCAGCAGATGGTGCATTATGATTGGTAGCCATCGTCGTCATATTACTGGGTTCTCTTTTAGCTGACCTCAGTGAGATCAGTCAGGGGTGCCTGGGCAGACGTGGGAGTGACTCAGCCAGGTCATTCCCATCTTCTGCCAAGCACCCAGGAGATGACGATGGCTTGCAGTCGTACTGCACCATCTGCTGCCAGCCTAAGATGTAAAAGATAGATGGATCAAAACAAGAAATTGACCTGATTTGTTTTGTGAAATCAATGGCCTGCTAAACCAAGGGTTTTGAGTTCAATCCTTGAAGGGACCATTCTTTGGGACAGTTTTTTGTGTTTCTCCTTGATGCAAAGCCACCCCTTTTGTTGATTTTAATTCCCTGTAAGTCATGTCATCAGTCGCCCCTCCTTCCATCAGAGCAACGGTAGACTATTGTTTTGCGCAAAAGCAGGCGAGGAAGTGATTGCTGAGCGGTGACAAAAGCGACATGGTCATAGACTTCTCACACAGTACGGGCCAGGCAATGTGCCCCAGCAATGTTCACATCATACTGATGAGCTCTGCAAACACACTGGTCAAACAGGAAATGAAATTCAAAAGTTCGCGGGGGCCTTTTCCTGTGTACCTGGCCAGTGCATCTGAGTTGAGAGTGCTGTCCAGAGCGGTCACAATGAAGCACTCTGGGATAGCTCCCGGAGGCCAATACCGTGAAATTGCGTTCACACTATCCCAAATTCGACCTGGCAAGGCCGATTTCAGTGCTAATCTCCTCTTCGGAGATGGAGTAAAGAAATCGATTTAAAGAACCCTTTGAGTCAAAAAAAGGGCTTCGTTGTGTGGATGGGTCCAGGGTTAAATCGAGGTAACTCTGCTAAATTCAGCCTGAAGTCATAGTGCAGACCAGGCCTCAGTTGAGGCATGCTAAACCAATTAACTGAACAACTTACAGAGAAGATACTACCTGAGAGCCAGTGCGCCAGTTTTTGTCAATCTTACTAAGGCCTTTAACTCTGTAAATCAAGATGGCTTGTGGGTAGTCATTGGCAAGCTCGGTGGCCCTGGTCAGTTTGTCAATATTATTAAATCTTTTCATGTAGGAATGTAGGTTTATTTCCTTGTCCCAGGCTGCTTCTCAGCTTCATTTGTTGTTAACAGTGGAGTAAAACAAGGCTGTGTTCTTGCTCAAACATGATTTAATGTCATATTTCCAGCAGTTGTAATAGATGAAGTCAGAGACATTGATTGTGGCATTAATTTGAATTACCATATGGATGGAGGTGTCTTGAATCTGCTTCACCTGCGTTCAAAGACAAAAGTTCTGAAGACAATTATATGTGAATTACTGTTTGCTGCTGATTGTGCTTTGCTGGCCCATAATCTTTGGAACATTCAGTGGCTCACTGACTGCTTTTGAATGTGCAGCAAAACATTTTGGCTTAACAATCAGCTGAAAGGAGACAGAAACCATGGTCCAGCCTCGACTGGGAAGCACTGCAACCATATTCCGGTTGTCTCCATTAATAACATACCACTTAAGGTTGTTGATAAATTTTGCTACCTAGATGGTGTCATTTCATGAAAGGCAATGATTGGCAATGACATTACAAAGGTTATTGGGGCAACCATCAATGCCTTTGGAAAACTTCATCATTGTCTCTGGAACAAACACGGTGTCAGTCTGCAAACAAAAATTAATGTTTACTGCAACATCACTGCATTCCTCTGTGGCTGTGTATGTAGACTATTTATCAGTACCACATAAAAAGCTTGGACTAATTCCACCTGCAATGTCTATGGTGGATAACTGGAATTAAATGGGAAGATTTGATTCCAAACACAGAAGTCCTTGAGTGGTTGCATCATCAATCATTGAAGCTTTTTATAGTGACAGTGAAGCTGAGATGATGCAATCATATTGTCCACATGTATGACAGCATAATACCGAAATCCATGTTTTATGGAGAATGGAGACTTGGAACTCATTTTAGGGCAGAAAACATTAGTGATACTCTCAGATCCAACCTCCAGTCTTGCAATGTTGACCTCGACACCTGGGAGCTCATTGCCCATGACAAGACCTTGGAATGAAAGATTCTGGGAGCTCACAATTGCTGCAATCAAGGAGAGACATGAAGCTTAAAAGCAGCACATTTATCTACAATTGTCTTCATAAATGGCACTTGTGGATGGGACCGCAGTCACAAAATTGGTCTTTGGTCTCATTTCAGGACCCACAATAACTGACTGTAGCTCATCCACTGAACTCAGTGGGAGACTTCATCATCAGTTAGCCAATCTTTTGAGTTTTCAGCCTCCTCCTCTATAGTGCTTAAGAACAACTCTTCCACTTCACTTGAAGAATCCATTACTGCACTTGATACCTACACTTTCCTGTTTTCTCTGCACATTTTAGCATAATGGAACTTACCAAGGATGTGGTGGATTCTCCATCACTGACCATTTTAAAATTAAGATTGGATGTTTTTCTAATAGATATATGTTAGGAATTATTTTATGTAAGTTCTATGCCCTATGTTACAGAGGATGCCAGACTATATGACCACAATGGTCCCTTATGGACTTGGAATCTATGGAAAAACAAATGCTGGTTTCCACATTGCTGATGTTGCTTCCTTCTTTCCATATTTCTGCCCATGGCAAATTGAATTTCTGTGAAATTTTCCCTTGTTGATATAGCTACGGTACACAGTTCTATGTTCTGTGCCTTTCTATAGGCTTTTTATTTGTTTCTGTCTGTCATACTGCTTGGCATATACATGTTGTTCATTCTAGTGTCAGATCTATCTCCCATACTATCTCCCATAGTAACCGTTCACTGACTTGCTTTTATTGTTACATGCCAGGACAATCTGCTCCTTTATGAGAGAGTCTTTTAATATTCCCTGTTCACATGACTGACTTTTTAGTTTTACCTCTGTGACAAGCTCCTCTATTGTTTCCCCTTCATTCTGTGTTGTCATCCTGAACACATGCCTCCCATAAATAATATCATTTTCTAGGGACACAATCATTATCAAACATTTTCATTATTTCTGCAAAGCTTTTCTCTCTCTTCTCTTCCCCTCTCCCCTGTTTACCCATCTTCATGCAATGTATTATATACATCATGCGAGGGCTTCTGTTCCTGCCACTTTCAAGACTAGAGCAATGTTTTGTTCATCCTCCAGTTTACTTGCCTATGTGGCTTTCATACACAATTCAAATTGCCGTTCGAACCTCTTCTGGGCGTATGCGACATTTCACTAGATTCTCAAGGTTGCTGGGGAAGTTAGTTGCAGTTGCAAAATCTCTGCAGCATCCATTTCAATTTTACTTTTCAGTGGGTCTTTCAGCACACTGTGCCTTCCACTTCCAGTACAGTGTAGTATCTTTGTGATGAGCAGACCAGTGTTAAGATAAACCCTTTATTAGGAACAGGAACTATGTACAGAGATAAGGTAACAAAACTCCCTACTGCACTGTGTAGCTGCAACCTGGACTGCCCAGCCCTAGGCTACTTTGTTTCTGTCAGCAGAAATGGGTCACAGGAAACCAAAGGCTATATGAGAGTATACAGGAAGTGTGGCATCTCTACACTTCCTGGAGGACATATTGTATAGCACAGCCTCTATCCCCAACCCCTTTCTAAAACACATTCATATTTATCTCCCTTCCCATAAGTGCCCTTCCCCTGGCTGCACCCCAATTCTTACCCCATTCCCTCTCTTCTTTCCGTGAACATTTTCAACAATAGTTTCAACACCTTCTAACATTCTGCTATACTCAGATTATATTTCAAGATTACAAAACAATTTTGCCAGAATCAGTTTGGAGCAATATTTCTCTTTTTCATATTTCTGCCCAGGGTTAGATTTAAACTCTTTAAGCCTGGGGGGTACTCACATTTAATAGCTACAGCTTTCCCACTTGAGCCACACCTGTCTTGTGATGCAGAGCTACCTTTCAACCCTTATTTCTGCACATGCACAGTCAAATCTATTTGGACCATGAGCCTTTGGCATGCACCTAGATAGAGAACCACACTCTCTTTCTAATAATGTAATTTGATTTCACGCAAAGGGCTACTTGGTAGCATGCACTTTGTTGGTGGAACTCTTGGGCATTTGAGACCCTTGAGTACAGATCTCTATCTGTGCACAAAAAAAGTTACAAAAATGTCAGCCTTTAGAAAAAGCTGCTTTTAGAGGGGAGCTGAATTTCAGAAATACCTTATTCAAATGCCCCCCACTCTTATTTGGATCACTAACCAAACCTATTCCCCACCAAATTTCAAATCCACAGAACCGTGTGAATTTTAGAGCACTTAGAATAGTCGAGCTTTGAATAGAAAGCAACAGTTAACTTTAACTACAGCAGAGTTTATGTTTTCCTATACTATTATAGGAAAAAATCTCAAGCAGCACAAAATTATACTTCTTCAGCTAAGTGACTGGAAATAGATTTTATTTTGCAGAAATTATTGATTGCAGCATTCAGCACACCGATCAGCTATAATTACAAATCTGGAATATCAGAAAGGCTAAACTTTTTTCTCATTTTTAAGGCTTTCTTGGATAGATTTGTTCTTATTCAGCCAGCCCCTTCAAGAACAGATTGCACAGCAAAACTCAGTAAGGTATTGATTATAAACTAAACTGCTTTGAAAGTCAAATCTAAGCATTACATCTATTATAACCTTAGTTACCTTGAGTGCTAACATCCATGCAGAAATTGTGAATTCTGCTCTCCTGAATAGACCCAGTTTCAATCTGTATTCAGTACCTCAAAAAATAGAAATTGGATGCAGTTGGATAAACTGAACAAGCTAGGGGTGACGCTGACTGCTAGGGAGAAGTATTTTGAAGACCTAAAGTAGTCTTCAATTGCTCCATCAGCTAATGGTCTCAGCTTGGTCACAGTCAAAGTGATCCATAATCTCAATGTTTACTAGATTTAGCATTGGTTCTAGACTTTCAGAGCGTATCACTCCCCAGACCACATTCTTTCAACACCTAGTAAACAGATTATTCCCCTTCTTCCATGTGTGGATCCAACCTCTGTGCCACATGTCCTTATCACCTCTCAATTTGACTGTTGCCAACAGGATTATCTGAGATTAACTTCAAAAGCCACTCAGAGATTGCATCAATTCCAGAATTTGACATTATATATGTGTGTGTGTGTGTGTGTGTGTGTGTGTGTGTGTGTGTGTGTGTGTGTGTGTGTGTGTGTGTAACTAGACATTTTATTATCCTTTATTTTTCTCTCATATAGAGAAAAGGAAGAAAACTCTAGAAAGTTAAACTTTAAAAAGTCACCAAAAGTACAGAGATTGCAAAATGAAGCATACAAAATGCCAAAGTTAAAGCTGAACAAACACCTTTAATTATACCTCATTTGTTCACATTACAGTACAGTTTCTAATGAAATGATCAAATATATTTTCCTTATGATCCCATCATAAATACAGTTTATAATGGCCTAACTAGCGAGTAGTTTTCCCCAAGTTCCTAGAAAGTTTAGAAGTTTGTTCTTCCTTACACAGTGGCTTTCCTATTTCTTCTCTCTTTTCCAAAGACTGTTTGGTTTAGATCCTCAGGTACTTAGGTGTTACTCTCCTCAGCATTCCAACGCCATATGTTTTGGTCCCCTGCTACCCAATGGAATCCTTAACTTTATGCTAAATGCCCAATCACTATGCAAGGCCTGAGGAGAGTTCAGCACCTAAGAAAGGGGTTGCTGCCTAAATTAGCCAGGAGTGAAGTGTCACTGGGAAGAGATGCCTAAGTAGTTAATGTTGTGCACATGGTTGATGGGCTGAAAATAGCCATCTGTTTCTGCTCAGATTCCTAAGCCATGAATCCTCTCCTGGAATTAGTCACCTAAGACAGGTCAGCTGCTCAAGTGGCCCATGTTCTAGCAGCCATAACCCTCTTTCTCTATCACTCTTGAGACATGCTCACCCTATATTTTGCTGTAACCCCAGCTGCCTTTTGTGCAGGCACTGTGCTGTCCCCCCATTTATTGGAGGCCTGCATCCAGCTGTCCTGCTGTGGGGTCTGACAGGCATCAAGTCTTAGGCCTGCTCAGATCATGCCTAGGGGACTAGGTCCTCTGGTGAGATGAGTATTCCTCTTCCTAGTCTGAGAACCCTGAGTCTTCAGGGACTTCAACTTGTGCTTGGGTTCAGAACTGCTCATTAATTGTGGTTGACATTAGGACTTAGCTGACTGGTGGAAATATAGGCACCTGGGGACTTAGGTGTCTATGGAGTTAGGTGGCAGCTGAAAGGTGGTGTTGAAAAATGTCATCAGCCCCTAAAAGAGTGGATGTAGGTTCCCAAAGAGGTAGTTAGTCATCAAAATACCTTTGAGGATCTGGGCCCTTGTCCTTTCTTGACTTCAGATTTGGACAGATACACAGTGAATAAGGCAAAGTATATAGTGAGTTGAGACAGGAGTCTTGTGAATCCATGTCTTATTCTGGCCTAACTTCTGTTAGCAGCTACCACAGTGTAAATCATTAAAATATTTACACCAAAATCAGCAAGAGTAGAGTTGCACCCTCAGTGTTCAGGTTGGACTTTGTACAGTGGATGATTTAAGAACTTTCACAATGAACAGCAGGGATAAGACTATATAGTCAGGATGTCTCATTCATTGTGTTTTGAATAAGGCAGGTAACCTGAAGAAATAATATTATGCGATTGTATAGCCAAAGGCTATATTTTAAGGCATATGCACAAGTAGGCAAAATTAAGGTTGTGTGGACAGTCTTAACTTTGCTATTGAGTGCTTTGCAGCATTAACATGCTTTTATGATTTTTTATATGAATTAATATAAACAGTTTGTTAGTTCATCTGTAAGCATGAAATGTACTTTCATCTCTAGGTTTTAAAATAAAATCAGAGTTAGATTTATTTTGATGGTAAAAATATTTAATCCCTTCTTTTTTTTCTTATTGTCACAATAGACGGTATCTGAATTTTTTACATGAGAAGTCTATGGAAGATCAATATAATCACTATAATCACTTGGCCAAAATCTCCTACTTGTTCTAATTACTATAACTCTGATTTCAGTATTTATCAGTGGTTTTAATCCATTTTGTGACTGTGAATACATAATTGTCCAAATATCTGTCAGCGAACTAAACCTTTACCTCATCAACTACCACAAGCTAAACAGTGTTGGGCTGGGTCAATTGTTAATGGGAAATCTCAGATTTGGTATTCTTTGCTTTCTGACCTAATCTGTTGTGTAATGTTGCTGTGCACAGCCAGATAGTTATCATGTTTCACCCAAGTGGTGCTGACAGGCAGTACAGGTCCCTTAGGGCACCAGAACAGGACCGTCATGATTATGACACTGCTTGCTCTAGTTCCCCTAATAAAGGGAAATATCATCAAACCAGACAATGATACAGGAGAGCTCTAGGATAATTTTTGACCCAAAGGAGTTCCTCCCTCAATTTAGGGAGGACAAAAAAAATAGCAGCATCTTACCAAACTCTGTGTCTCATAAGACAGCTATATCTCATTTGCAATCAGAAGGTTTATAAAGAAAGGCACCAAGGGTGGAAGTTTTAGCAGCACGGAACTCATTACATTCCACACTCAAGTTCTGACTCCTGGGTTCTGCTGGGCCCTTCTCCCCCACCCTGGCAATTGGGGAGGGGCATGTGACCCTTCAGACCCACCCCCGCCCACATTTCCCGAGGCAAACTGTCTCTCAAAGAAGGAAGCCACAGGGAAGTCTCTGAAGAAAAAAAACTTCCAGGAGAAATGCCTCTGAATTTCCTAGGATCTTAGGAAGTGTACCCAGGCCGTTAAGCCTTCATGAACTTTTTCTTTCTGTTTATCTCTGATTACAGGAGTAGCCAATCCACAGTGTCTGGATGATCTAATGGTTCAACGTGTTGATGTATTTTTGAACTCTTAACCATGAACATGAAAACATTTAGAAAAGAGAGAATTTACTTAATTTATTTTGCTGTGGACACAGCAGCAAAACAACAACAGACACATGCATAGATTTAAGCATCAGCCCTCAACTTTTCTAAACTTTAGCACAGGGCAGGGCCACCACTTACCTCTCACCCATAGTCTCCTCTCTACTAGGTATTTAATTGGCTCCAGTGAAGGGATTACAGGGCTCCTTAACATATAACCCATAATTGGTGCCAGGGTTACAGAACTCCTTAATCCATAATGTGGGGTAGGCTCTCCTCAGTCTACCCTGCAGGATTCACCTCTCTGAGTCCTAGCACCTTTCCCCACCATGAAAGGGGACAGAGGAGTGGGGACCTCAGCCCATGAAGGCCACATGAGTCCAAGACCAGACACCAAAATCCCAGGTCTTTCATCTCTAGGATCTGTTTATTTTATTCTCTTAACCACACTGGAAACTGGCCACAAGTTGTGGTGAATAAACAACTCCACCCCAGTACCCCAGTTAGGTACGAAGTGCATTCCTACTTAACCCATTGCGGCTTGAAGGTGCTGTGAGGGTGGGGGGAAAATCTCCCTGGTCCTCTGTCAATTGGCCTGTTGGAGAAAAAAAATTTCCTCACCCCCTAAAGAAGCAATGAGCTAGACCCTAGCCTCTATCAGGCCAGGTTCCCATTCCTAGTTAAGGGGGCTAGGTTGGGCTGTTGGAATGGAGCCATATGGACCCTGCACTGGGCTAAATCCTGGGAGCCAGGTAATGCTGGCCAATCGGCACCTCTCTCCCCCAGCTGGCCAATGGGTACCAGAGACTCTCAGGGGTGGAGCTACCTATTGTCCCTTGGTGAGTGTCTCCTTCCCTTGCTACTGGGACTGTCCCTCTTTCATCATTGGCCTTATCAATTTCCCCCACCTGTGGATGCAGATGGGTGACATTTCTAATAAGACTTTGCTCAGATATTTTGACAATTATATCTATGTAAGAACCATATTTGTGTGAAGACTGGAACCAGGGCCTGGCCACAGTGGTCTATGAAGTGATCCCTGAATAGTTTTCCTAAAGATACATTTACTCTAATAAATGTATCAAGTGTAAGAAGATATTATTTAGATACAGTCTGACTGAATTGGGGTGGAAGTTTGCATGAGAAAGGTGAGTTCTATAATTCTCTATCAAAAATAGGCATAAAAATAAACAGGCAAAATTCTGTCTTTTTCTACATAAAGCCTCTTTGATGTGGCCAAGTGTGGGGACGGTAAGCAAGTAACATCAGTCCACAGTCAGTCTGAACCAAGGTGCAGGGCTAGAACTCACTCACTCCTGCCCTACTCAATCCAGGCCTAGCACTGACTGTCTCCACTTCCTGCAATTTGTCTAGACCACCAGACCAGTGCCCCTATACTGCTCTCCATGCTGGCCTGTTTATACATTTACTGAAAAATATGATCATGATTCTGGGAACATTTTTTGATATGAATGCAGACAAATCTTATGCACATCTTGCTGACAAAGGACTAGAAAATTAACTCTCTTTGATGTGCAGTATCTGATGAAGATTGATCCTTTTCTTCTTACTGTGCTGCTTGAAGTAAAGCAAATGGCTCATTTTGACACAGACAGCATTCGCTGAGTGCCATTCAAAGAAATATGCATTGTAGCTGGAAAGGAAGAGAGAAATTCTTTCCCTTGGATAAGAAAGGGTGGTGATTTCTTTTCCCAGGCTGAAACTTACATTTTCCTTCAATCTATTCTCAACAAATGGATCGAAAAAACAGAAACACCTGTATAAAATGTTTTGCTACAGCTTCTGATGAGTCTAAGCACGAGCCCAACACTTTATTACTTAGGCCTTTTAAATAGCTTGAAGAACATCAGCCAGAGAGATGTAATAGTTTTCTAAGGAAGCTATATCATAAAAGTCACAGTTGACCTTTTCAGAGCACAAGAAGGAAGAAAAAGTGTTTGACCTTTATTAAATTTATTAACTATAAAGCTTGTCAGTGTTTGTTTGTTTTCAGTGGCAAAAAGAGCAAGTGCCTGACACCTTGCAGTGACTTATCTGTAATGTTAGTCTGCACTGATTCATGTAGAACCAGGGTTCGCAAACCTTTTTATAATGTGAACCATTTCTTAATGGCAAGATTAGGCCAGATGCTCCATTGTGGTACAGCTGCTTTGAGCAGGCAGTCAGACCCTAAAAACGGCTTAACAGGAATATGTAGGTTCACTCTAGTAAAAGGATGATCTTCCACTGCTATAGAATAGATATAGGGGCTTTTATGCCACACAACTCTTCTTGCTGCCAACATAAAAAGGAAAAGGAAATATAACTGGGATGCCCCATCCTATCTTCAGCTGCTTTTCTAACAGTTGGACTTGTTTTCAGAAGGAGTAAGGTCTTCAAAGATGCAATCAGAGCAGGATTTAATCCTTTAAAAATGAAGTAAATAAAAGCTCTGGGGAGGGGGGAAGTGGTTTGGGGGGGTGTTAGAGAGTGCTGAGGCCTGACAGGTGAGGTTCACTCTGATCACTGTAGCCTCAGTTAGTTTCCCAGTGATGGCTGATGGAACAGTTAGCTAATCAAGAGGAGACTCAGGGGAGGTAAGGAACTAATTAGCCCTCAGCTGGCTAACTTGATAAAAGCCAGGAAGGAAGTGTTACAAGGAGTGAGGAAAGGGTAGGAGTAGATGAGTCTAGACTAAAAGAGTGTGGGAGAAGGAGAGGGAGAGGGAGAGGGAGAGACCTCTTCTTTTCCTTGGGCCATGGTACGAAGGAACTGAAAATGCAGAGTTAAAAAATCTGTGATGTTGCAGTGTAGTGATGTTAGCAGAAGGGTTTAGAATAAACTAGACTGAATGCTGAAGGAAGGTGGTTTTCCCCATAACAGGAGTGAATGGAATATGTTGGTTACCCTTAAAATGTTCTAATGATCTTAGGTAACTAAATAATCTTACCTTAGTATCTTCAGTATTCCAAGAGCCAGTCCCTAGTTAGAGTTGCAAGCTGAATTTCTCTTCTGAGCCTGTTTTGACACTACCTCCCCCATCAAATCTGCAGGCACAGGAATATTAACCTCTAAATTATTAGGTTAGGTTGAGGGCTGAAAGAGACACTTTCTAGGAAATTTGAAGTGAATGGAATAAAGAATTGCTTAATTATGACAATCTTAAAATAGAGATGTTTGCCAGGGTATTTTTTTATGAAAAAACAAAGCTTTTTTCAGTTTTCCAAAGTCAAAAAATCAGGGTTTTTTAATGACAATTTTTGGTAGAAATTAGAAAGCTATTTTTTAATCGAAAAATGAGAAAAATTCAGCCCGCTCTAGGAGACATTCAGTTTTCTAGTACAACAAACAGTAGGCAATTGCCTTTATCCACATTGTTCAAAGTATTAGGATTGAGACGCGTTAACCTCCAACCTTCAAAATCTTTAGACACTCTCACCTCTGAGCTAATAAAATACATTCTCCCTATATTAGAAAAGAGATTTTGTAACAATATAAAAAAAAGTTTAGCATTTTCATTCTCTCTTTTATTATCTACATTGAATGCTAAATACAGGATGCCTCACACAGATTATAGTACCAATAATTATCTGCAGTAACTAAGTATGAGTAAAAAGACTGTCTCTCTCTCTCTCTCTCAAAAAATTATTATATATAAGATTCTCAAATGTAAACAATTAAAATACTAGGTTCTGGCACCTTGTCTCTGAAAAGAGAGAACATTCAAACATGATTGAAGTTATTATAATTAAGACAAAATGAATCTCCAGTTTTCCACTAGGTACATTTACAGGCCTTGCCTTAATACATGGTTGTATTTACTACATGGCATTATCACAGCCTGGGCTTCAGGCTGTTAGGAACATTAACATGAACCACAGGCTGTAGGATCTACACAAGCGCAGCCTTTACACTTGTAGTTTGTGGGAGGGGCGGAGCCCCCTGAAACCAATATCACTGAACCAATAAAAGTGCATGGCTGCATCTCCCACTGCTCCATATTCATTGAGCCCATAGCCAGCCATACAAAAGTGGAAAGGAAACAAAAATTACAAAATAATGGGCCAGGTGTCCCTCTCCCACAGGAAAAAGTAAATACCTTATGAGCTGCTCCTTTGGAGATTTTTAACAGATTTAAAATATAAAACAATTTTTAAAGTAAAACAGAAAGTCTACCTGGTAATATTTTACTGGAATTCTCTACCAGAAAAAATGCCATTGCCAAATTCCTCACACCCAGACCACAAGACCTCAAACACACTTGCATATTTCTAACCATCCACATGCATACTAGGCTAACCTGAGCCATTATAATAGCTAAACTTCCCTCCCTGTATTTACAGAAAACCTCTCCTCTAATATATAGAGTATGTATTTTTTTATCCCCTATATTGGTCCCACACATAGGATGCTGCAGTAGCACAATAAGGCTTCTGTAATTTCTCTTCTGATCAGGAAACATTTCTCCTGCAAAGTCCATGGCACTGGCTGATAGGAGGTAGTTCAGGGAATTCATTGAGTCATTGCACCTTCTGGGCAGCTTCCGTCAGCTGTGGAACCCCAACAGGTGGTGCACATACAATCTGTCTTCCCCGTAGGTAACTACTTGGAAGTGTGCAGCCCCTTTTGGGGAGATGCAGTTTGTACATTCCCAAGCCAACAGGTGTGAATCAAAATCCTAGTACTAAATCAGTGGACACAATTTGTAACGTGTTTTGGAAAGATCTTGTTCTCTGCACATGCTAAGTATTTGTATTTCTTCCAAGTCTCCTTCAATCCATCCTCCAAACCCCAAATGGCACTTTCATACCATCCTTAATTGTTTTCATCTGCTCTCCTATCTTTGTTACTTGGTGTGTCAAAAGGTATTTGTCATAGTTAGTTACACTGTGATTGCTGTACTACACTTTAACATCGTGGAAGATATTTATTTAAGAAGGTCTTATTTACTCCTACTTATTTTACCAGTACATATGTAGTTAATACAGTATGTTGTGAGGCAAAAAAAAAGAAGACCAATTTAAGGGGGTAGAGGGACTCCAATAGTAGGTATCAGAATTAGATTATGAGTACAATGCTTATGCTCCCATCACTAATGTTTTTGAGACCAGTATTTTATGTGCAGAGAAAATTCTGTTTAAAAACTTTGCAAGACTTTTAAGTTATCTGAATAAAACATGTCTTTTCACTGTCTGCTGCTTATCTGTGAACAAAGAAATAGTGGTAGCATGATAGCAAAGGAGGTTATGAAATGCAAGTTAAGGGTTATTGATATGAAACTCTCCATAGACAGTTACATTTAGAGAGTCTTGTTGAAAGGACCACCTAAGAGATGGCTGCTGTAACTGCACCCAAACAGTCATTAGGGGTTAGAGATGGGTTAAGCATTCCTTTTTGTCTTGATGGGGGACTTGCAGAGGCACATGAACTAGTCAGTGCTTAGCATCAAGAACTCTTGGTTCATGTGTCTTTGGGCTGAAGGGTTTCACAGTTCAGGGGACAGGGCATCAGAGCCCAGCCCTTTATCTAGAAAAGCAGCTCCTCTCTCGCCATTTGTCTCTCTTAGTTTGAGTTTCTGCAAACAGAGTTACCTTTACATAGCTTTGTTGCTGGTTTTGTCCTTTTTCTGGAAAGTAAACAGTACTTGTCTACACACAGTAAATGGATTGGACTAAGGGGAAGTCCACTGAGTCCCTGTTTCACTATTTTTTTCCTTCTAGTGATGAACAGATCCACTTCAAAGTCCCAAAACTGGTATTGCCCTGGCAAAGCAACAAAGTAATCGAGAGCTTTCTCTCTAATTCCCTATGTATATCAAATAAACCCCTCCAACAACAACAGAGCAGCAATTCATAGCCTCAGATACACTTCTTTTCTTTTTAACAATAAACAAATATTGTACTTTGATTTGAATTTGCTTCTTATCAGCAGCACAGAGAATTAGAGATGCTAGCTAACTAATATTTGCTCAAGTAATTCACTAATATAAGAACTCAGGTAAGGAGCTGATGGGAAATGAAATCTCAGGATTTAAAACTCTAGTACCATTCCATTCTAAATGTATTTTCTTAGCTTTATCTCAGTTACCATGGTGATTCCAAGGGAGAGAATCCAAGGGTTTTGGAAGGCTACAGAATGTAGTCAATTATTCCTTATATTAACACTTGAAACCTGAATTTTCAAACTCCAACATGGTGGATCTTGTAAATGGAGGTCAGTGCTGGAGAACTTGTTATGATGCCTTTAATATGGAAACAGCAATAAAACTATATAGGGAAAAATGCTAAATGCATAGCATGGAAAAGGGCTCAGAGAGGCAGGGTTTGTGTGGTAATTACATCCTGCTACAGCTGAAGTGCCTCTTCCACAAGGAACAGTTCTGTGTTTATATGCATACAGTTAAGGCACAAGATTGAGTTTTCATTCCTCTGACCCCTAGCCTTTTAACCAGTTTGTTTTTGTGCCTTTGAGTTCTTCACATTCACCAGAAGTAGCAGTAAAATAAAATGATTCTTCCAAGATCTGTGATGATTCTGGGCAGACCATAACATCCAGTTGCTTAAAACAGTTATAACTCAGCAAACCTGAGGGATGTTTTAGGTACAGAATGTGTTTCGGGGGATAGAAACCAGACTTTAAAATTATTCAAAATCTTGTTAGGAATGAAACTTTTTGGAAATTGAATTTCCAATTACCATGCTCTTTGTTTCAAGTAGAAAGAGGAAAGTGAATCCAAAGAAAGAAAAAATCAAACAGTTGCCAATATTTCCAAACACAGGATAAAGCTAAGGAAACTTTCAGGCTAAGCTTTATCATCATGCTAAAATATTCAAACTAATCTATTTATTTAGGGGGAAAAAAACCCAAAGAGGGCCAGATATAGGTAGACTTGGTCCTTCTAACTTTTCTCTGAGAGTATAATTAATCAGATGCTGCAAAGAGCAGAATTTCCTACATGATGACTTTTGTTTCCATATTTGTTAATAACTTCCCTACTGATGAGTATATAATGTGAGGCTAGTTCTCACTTATCTGTAACTGTCTCTGTGAGGAAAAATTGGTGAGAGAGGTGCATGACCTTCATGTCAGTATTTGTTACAAATGCATTCAAAACAGGCTGTTCTTTACCTCATTATTATCACCTTATCCTAAATAATCCCTTTTCCAAACAAACACAAGTATTTTTAATTGTTGAGTGTAAGGGTTCCCCTGACAGGTGAGGGGTCACTTTTTGCCCTCCGGGGTGCCTGGGAACCAGGCCGCCTCACTACACACCCAGCAGTTCAGTCTATAAGTCCTACAACAAACGCTGGTACAGGGCTCAGACCCTCAGGCAGGGCTGAGCAGCAGTTCAAGTAAGTCTACAAAGCCCCAAGCTCTAGCTCAGGGCAGGGCACAAATGCAGGTATAGGGCTCAGGCCCTCAGGCAGGGTTGAGCAGCAGTTCAGGTAAGTCTATAAAGCCCCAAGCCCTAGCTCAAGGTGGGGCACAAACGCAGGTACAGGGCTCAGACCCTCAGGCAGGGCTGAGCAGCAGTTCAAGTAAGTCTATAAAGGCCTCCTCAGGCCAGGGAGAGGGGGGAGTCTGCCACCCCTGGAAGAGTGGCGGGGGCGGGATGCAGGCCCTCCCACTCCACTGCATCCCAGCCCAGGGCCCTAACAGCGGCAGACAGTCTGCTGCTGGGTCAGTGGGGATCCTGGCCGCATCACACTGACATCGGTTCTGGCAGTGCTGCAGCCAGACTGGGGTCAGCTGCCTCCGGGCTACTTCCCCTTTACCCCCTCCTCGAGTACCTGAGTCGTCATGGTTTCGGAAGAGGGGTCAACCACCATCGGCTCCTCAGGGTAAGTGTCCACGGGTGGGCTCAGCGGGTCCTCCAGGTAGATGGCCACCGTCCAGCTCGGCTCCTCCTCCGGGTAGCGGGAGCAGGGCAGGGTCGGCTAGTCGTCCTCCGGGTAGCGGGAGCAGGGCAGGCTCGGCCAGTCCTCCTCTGGGTAGCGGGAGCGGGGTAGGCTCGGCCAGTCCTCCTCCGGGTAGCGAGCGAAGGGGAGGCTGGGTCGGCCGCTGCATTCTGTGGCATCCCCAGCAGGAGCTCGGTCACGGACGTCTGGTCTGGCTGACGGCTGGGGCCTTACTGAGCTTGGAGGGCTCGCCTTTGTCCTTCCGGGTCGGCGCTTGACCCTTTGCAGGGCGGGCCCAGAGTCCCGTAGCTCCACCCAGTCCAGCCTCCGGATGGGCTCTTGGTCCTCTGGGGTGCCTGGGAACCAGGCCGCCTCACTACATTGAGTTATCCCGTAGTAATACATAAGGTGAGCTAGCAATGTAATAACTTATTACTGTCTTAACTCCATGTTCCTGAGAGAACTGGATTTTTCCTGATGAGTCTAGGAAACATACCAAATGGTGCTGGCAAACTTGATTTTACAACAGCTTGGATTGTTCAGCCAATTGTGCTGTGGAGAAAGAGAGAAACTAGCAGGGTGAAGTGAGAGGGAGGAAAAGCGGAATAAACTAAAGTGGGAAAGAGATATTTGAACATTAGAAATTGAAATAGACAGGTAAATTGCAGCACTGTGAAAGAAAGGGGTAAAAGATTAAAAAGGCATGCTGTCCAAACCCCTATATTCAATGCTCAGAGACTGGTTTATAACTGCAAGTGAAAGGTAACTTAGAATACTACTCTTCACAGAATGAAATATCTATCAAGCAGTGTTTTAGTTTACATCCAATGTATTTTTACTAAAGAGATAATAAACTAAGAATATATAGTACATTATCAAGGTCTGAAATACACTATTTACCCACAGGTACACTGGTACTATAATGTTGGGGCCATATAAGTACCTTGATAGATAACTATAGATTTTGACAAAACCATTGGTGGGCCACAATGGTTTTAGTTCAAAAAGTAAAAGGAAAACTGCAGTTCTTTCAATAACATCACTGCATAGACACGTTGTGCTGGAAGGGACCTTGAGATCATTCAGAGCATCCTCCTCTGATGAGGCAGAAATAAATACATCTAGATCATTCCTGACAGGTGTCTGTCTGCTCTTTGTTCTTAAAAACAGTTAGTTAGACTGGCTGGTCAATAATTCATTGGCTCCTTCTTTTTCTCCTTTAATAGGTACTATGTTTGCCCTTCTCCAGTCCTCTGGGACCTCACCAATCCTCCATGAGTTCTCAAAGATAATAGCTAATGGCTCAAAGATTACTTCAGGTAATTCCTTGAATACTCAATGGTGAATTTTATCAGGGCCTGATGAGTATTCCTTACCCTATTTTTCCCTATTCTGGCCAAAGAGCCTTCATTAATTGTGTTAAGCCTTTGGTCATGCACCATTCATCATTTGATGGTGTGACAGCATTCCTGTACTTACCACTGAATTAACTGGATGGCAATGATATTTGCACTAATGAAAACACTTGCTCAAGACTGTCTATTATGTTATTCACACTGAGAAGCACTTTACGCCACAAGTATTCCAACTGAAATCATTGGGTCTAATTATGGGGCAAGGCGTTATTTCATGTGAATAAAGATATCAGTCTGATCTGCAATGTCATTTCTGCTTAGGTAATCTCTAGCGTTCACTCTGTTCAATTTCTGTACAATTCTTCAAAGTTGTTAATAGTTCTTGTATATAAATAAAAGCAAAGTATTATTATTTTCTCAGCATAATATAGACATGTCAGTGAGCTAAACGAATATGGGGCCCTGTGACATCAGCTTAAATAAAGCACCAAAACACTAGTGATTAAATATTTTATATAAGGCTAAGGAAACTAGAATACAAAGTACACAACAAAAAATAATTCCTTAAATTCTGAAACTTGAACATGGAAAATAGCACTAGTTCTTTATATGAGGAATTCCCCTGTATACAGAGTCTGTAGTTAGGTTTTGTGTCAGAGGGCCAGATTCTGATCTTAATCCACTACCACAAGAGTGTCAATTCTTTGACATTGACAGAATGTAACAGAGACAATGTTATCTAGTGGGTAGAGTACTGACCAGTGAGTAAGAGACATGAATTCTGTTTCTAGATTTGCCAGTGATTCAGTGGGTAGCCTCAGGCAAGTCATTTAGGACAGAGTGTCACAACTCTTACCCTTCCATACGGACGAGTAAAATGGAGTAATGCCTACTCTGCTCAGATTGTGACTCTGGCTGCAGTGGGGACAGTAGAAGCCACTCACCTGAAGGTAGCTGCTGACAGTAAGTAGGAAATGGGCAAAAAGTGGTTGGGAGTGTGAAGGAGTGCCTTGGTTCAGCATCCCCTGCTTGCTTACTGAAATATTTGCCTATGTGCATACTGTGGAGTAAGCTGTTCTATGAAAAGGGAATAGTCACTTGCTTCTCCTCAGAGCAGTGGGGGAGCAGGGAAGAGTTGTGTCTTCCTGAGTTACAATTTGGTCCTTGGTCTGCTCCTAGAGCAATACCGATTCACAATGCTCCTTACTCAGGACAGATTGCAATCCTGCCTTTAAGTACTGTGCCTCAGTTATCTGAGCCATGCTTTATCAAGTATGTTGAGATCTTCAGAGAAAATGCAGTATCGATGTGTCCAGTATTCATTTATTACTAGTAGGTGAAAGACCATGCTGTCACACAGATTTGGCAGTTGGACCAAGTGATCCACCATCTGTGTAGTCTCTCTCATACAACCAATGGTATTGTTGCATGCAAATTAGCTGTAGAATAAGTGTGATGACTGGTTGAGTTACCTCTGATATCACAGTGGTTTGTACTCTTGGCATAGCAAAGATACTACCTTACTGTAGCTGTATGCTGCCTGGGTGTAAGTCATTAAATCAAAGTGGTGATAACAAACCACAAATCCCCGTGATTGAACCTGGTGATATTTTAAACAAAAAGAGCTCTCAACCATGCTTGTAGCTGTTTCCATCACTTTACACTGACTTAACAGATATTCTAGGCTTTAGAATGACATGCAGACAGAATGACGATCCTGGAATCTTATTATATAAATATTATTATTAGCTGACAGCAGAATTTGGCCCAACGTACCTGGAGTGCTACAAATAGGTGCTTTGAAATATATTCTGGTCTTATCATTGAAAAGCTCTGATAACTTGGTGAAATATTTCTGAGAATGGCAAGTACTGCACATTGATATGGATGCATTGAGGAAGGGGCACATAATTTCCTGCAAGGTGTGAGTGCAATATATATCACTCAAACAGTTTTAAGATCGTTTAGTTTTAAAGGTATAAAAAATGCCTCATAGTTATCTTGAAGTAGTTTGACAAACAGTTTGGTGGGGTTTTTCTAAGTACACCATTGATCTGCCATACTATTCCTGGAACTCAGTGAAGAATCTGTAAATGTAGTGGCCTATTGGAAAATGTAGAACAAACACTGAAATTGCAAGATAATCAAAACTCTGCAAATTATAGTTTACCCCTATTGTGTGCCGTCCTACATTATCACTCCTGAGTGACTGACTCATACTTCACTCTAGTCAGTATTTCAGGGTTTAGAATAGATTACATAGCTATGTGTCCTCATCCAAGGAATAAGACTTACTGTGTCTCTTGTGGGGCCTGTTGCTGTTCTACCTGAATCCCGCACAAGTTCCATATAAACAGGCCTTGCACAGGGGATCCCAGATAACTGGGGAAGGAAGCATCCCTCACAACCTGGTAGATTGCTGAGCAGTGGCTGGGGACAGTGTGAGTAGCACCTGGACAGGAGTAGCATGGACCAGATCAAGCATTTCCAGAGGCTGCTGCTCAGCCACTTAATTCGGTCTCTCCTGTGTATTCATTCTTCCTCCTCACCTGTGTTTCTATTAAAAACTTATGTCATATGAATCTCTCCCAGTAACTTAATGCCCGTGAATGTCTTACCTATGAAGCCTGACCTCTGTGGTTGTGATTGTGTCTTGGGTAAAAATACAGGTATGTTAATGACTTGATTGAGATTGAAATTAGAGATCACTTTAGACAGAAATTTGGGGAGAGGATGAAGGGCTACCATATCCCTACAGGACATAATATAGATCAGAAATTGGACCTGTATTTCACAAATATTTTATGCAAGAAGATATGATGCTCTTACCATTTATATAAAAAAAGTTTGGATGATTTTTAACGAATCCACTGAAATTCCTGCTCTTGCATGTGACTGGAAGGAAATATAGTGAAATATCATTGGTCAGTTTCCCCAAATATTTTGAGCTTTGCCTATGCTAGTATGCTCAGATTGTTTGGAATTATATTGCCTAGAAATATTGCCTTCTAAAAGAGTTACAGAACTTCAGGGAATTACATCATACTAGAGCACTTGAGAATATAGTACCACTGGGAATACTGGCATATAACAGTTTTTGCCTTTAGGCCAACTGCTGTTTAAATCATAAGAAATCTAATCGATCACAATCTTAACACTTTATTATATAGTATCAAGTCCCAGGAATTCTTATTTTTATGCTTCATATTTCTACTGAACTGAAAAAGAATCAAAAGCAATTACTTTTAAAGGAACTGCAGTCATTTCACACCCACAATGTTTTATCTTCCTCTCTTCTTTCATCTCTTATTAAAACCCTGATATTCCTGGGTTTAAAAGACATCAGGTTTCAGCTGGATAAAGCTGTGTCTATCATTGTAGATAACTTTCCTTTTAAATGACTGCAAGGTCTGTATAATGACTTCTCCAGCAGAAAATAATAGAATTTAGATTTCTGTCTTTAGATATATAAATGTGATTATCCAGTGCTCTGGCCACCATTCTCTTTAAAAAAAAAAAATCTTAGCAAAGAAAGTCTTTACATTGACGTCAGTGGTTTTTGGATCTGGCCCCAGATGAACAGCAAATGGGGGCTGGATTGGTGTGATATATGCTTTTTGTTGTAAAATAAAATCTTTCTTTCTGCACTTCTTTAGAACACTTCTTTATTCACTGAAAAGTTATCCTATCTCATGTAAGAGGATTTGATTTCCATCTACCCCACTGTTTAACATGGTTCAGTCTGAGAGCATGATTGATAATGCTGGCATTAACCTCCAAAAGAAAGCCTGGACAGCTGTCAGATACATTTAGGCATCATATAAAAAACAGAAATAAAACAGAGTAAATAGGAATAACTAGTAGAGGAGTTACAATAATGTCATATAATTTATGGACCAGCTCATATTGCCCTTACTCAGATAAAAACGTTTACTGAAACCTAAGCAAGTTCTTCATTGACAAAGGCTGCAGGACTGAACAATGAATCATATATATCTCTCTAATTCACTGACCTAACTGCAGTATGTAATTAAAGTTAGAGGCCTTAACTAATTTACACCGATCTATATTTGAACGTTAGAGATGAAAAAACAATTCCACTAGTGTATTGCCAGCTTCCACTGCCCTGGCTTTTTATCAGAATCATATCATTAGCTGCCCCTCATTTAGCAATAAATATATATCCTGCTAATTAACGGGACCAGTTCTTTAGTTAAAAAGCAGCGTAAACAGATAGTGTTCATGAGAAGAAAATTAAAGTATGAACTGCTTCTGTATCTTAGGCACTTGAATTCAGCCTCCCTAATTTTTTAGGTGAGGGTCAGTATCAATGTAGTGCTCTGCACTATTCTTTTAAAGATTGTTTCAACAGATCATCACTGTCACAGACATTTCCCATTAAAAAATCTGTACTCTTGACAGAAAAGAGCCTGGTTTCAGGCAAGGCTGTTTATTAAAAACACTCTTCCACTGAAGCAGCAGGTGAAGATGCACTGTTCTAAACAGCATTTTGCAGAGCAGGAAGAATATAAAGTAGGTTATTCAATGTTAATGAATGATTTAATGGCAGGAAAGTATTCTTTCTATTTTGTATGGGACTTTGGCCTTGGACTGCTGAAAAGTGAAAGGGACACCATCAATCTCCTTTTTAAAACTGAATAATTTGTTAAAAATCTTTTATTGTAAAGCATGTTGTTTTAGCAGTATGCCCTGAATTTCGAAAATCCTTAAAAAACAATGGGTATCAGGCTTTTTCTGCTTCCCTATTCAAGTTTACAATGGCTTTGTCAGTCAATCAATTTTCCCCTTAAAAACTGACTGGACAAGGAAACCATCCAGACACAAAATGATGTCAAATACAAGGCAGATGCTCACCCTGTATAAATTGTCATGGAGCTATGACACCGTACACCAGCTGTGGATATGCCCCATAAACCAAAACAGCTGACAAAATAGAACAAAGGATTTTTTTTCTAACATTTTTGAGTTTCAGTAACTTTATGTATCACTTTATTGTGAAAGTAGGTATAATGCTTTCAGAAGAAACATGGTTTTCAAGTTGGTGGTGTCCCTTTGAGTGATTTCCCAGGGAAGAAACAAAGCACAGAAAAACAAAGATAGGTGAAAATGTAGTTTACCTGCCTTTTACTGGCCACACAAAAACACCTGGAAAAGAGGCGGGGGGGGGAGGGGCATTTCCCTGGAATTTGCTTTCCTTCTATATCTATATCTATATGATAGTTTTAATAATGTGTAACTTTAACACAAGCATTTCACAACTCTCTGCATTTAAAAGCAAATTAGCTATGGTGGGATGTGTGGGTTAAAGTTCAAAAAACCAAACAGCTGCGAGGGGGCTGGCATAGAAGGAAGCTGTTGGATTCCTTCTAGATCTGGAGGCCAGACTTCAGAAGTGAATGAATATTCACTGTATGTAAATCTCTTTGCCACAACCAAAAGGACTATGTATAGCCAGAGACAAATATTCTCCCACATCCCTAAGGCCCCATCAAAACTGCTCCCACAGAGGAATATTATGCCACATGGTAGTGACTGACATTCAGCCTATCCAATCTGCCACTGGCGAATGGCTAAACTGGTTGGCACAAGGGAAGTAGGTGCTCAGAAAGTTATTCCAAAGGAGGGACAGCAAGGCCTCACAAAGAAGCTTGGGATTCTTTTTTGGGGGGGTTTCCAACCCTTTGAGTTAAGGCTGAATGTCCCCACTATCACAGAACATAAGTGGGAGCTTTAGATGAAGGACTCTGTAAAAAGATGGCTGTATTGCCATTGTGTAGCTATTTTCTTGTTGTTTGAATTGTGTGGGATGAGCAAGAACGTGTTTTTCAGGACAAAATACTGGCTTTCCAAATTAATATGGGATTTTTTTTGTGACTTGCACAGACCAATAGCTGGATTATTCAACAGATCATTTATGTAATGAGAAACACATTGTATGCAATACAACAAAGTAGTTTTCTAAATGCTTTTTTCAGCTAAAATGAAGCTATAGACTTACTAGTTGTAACAGATTAGCTATATCTGAGGTATAAATTGCGAACCACTGCGACCTTAAAATATGATAAAATACCTTTTATCTGACTACAATTTTTACTGCTGTGTATGCTCTGTCTTAGATTGGCTCGGAACTCCATACACCCTTATGTTAAACAAAAGCCCACTAGTAATAGATTTTTAAGACAAACTTGCCCTGTAACAGGGCAGCAGTGTGCTTCTCCTGACCCAATCTGTTATCGAGAGAGAGCCTGATGGATTTCTGCTTCCTCATTGTGGCAAGTGCAGCACATTAATTCCACCCGTGGCTATAAGGAAAGTGGTAGCAGAAGTAGAATTTCCAAGAGCCATCTACTCCAAGAGAGGAGACAGAAGTCCTAAAATGAAGAGACAGTTGAAACAGTGAGCCTTGATGCTTTGAGCAGCGGATTGGACTAGATGACCTCTTGAGGTCTCTTCCAACCCTAATATTCTATTATTCTATTATTCTAAGGCACAACAGGCCTCAAGATTACAGCCCATCAATAATAGCTTTAGGAATAGCTGGAACCCAAAGTGTAACCCAAATGTAATAACAGCAATATTACTGGAACCAAGTATTACAGAGGTCCACTAACCCAGTTGCACTATGTAGGATGCCAGTAAGCCTGTCTTCCGTGTCCAAGCTGGGATCAGAACATGACCCAGAAGCTTACATGATCACTTTGAAGCAGGTGGTTATGACAGCAGAAGGAAGAGGATTCTGGGGTTATGCCTTTGGTCTCTTTGAGTAGAGAGTCGAAAGGAATGCATCAGCCCCTGAATAAGGATGCTGCTATTGAGGCTAAAAGGGTTCAGATTTTGAACTGAATGAGGGTCTCACAGGAAAAGTACTGTGAGAAGTTTCAGAGTGAGCCTCTATCTCCTCACTTATATTCAGGTTAGAGTTAAGGAGCTGCACAGGTCACAACGAGTCAGTAGAAATCTATCAGGATCACCCTCCAAATCCAGCTAACAGGGGCAGTCAACAGAAGAACACTGTCATCCTGTTCCATGTTTTAATAAGAGCTAAGTCTTTTGCACTTTCATGTATGTTTGGCAAATGGACTCTTCTTGCTGAAGATGTGACCTAAATGCTGGGTAAGCACAGAGAGAACACCACTCATCATTAAGGTATTTTTTTCTGGTTACAGTTTTCAGCTAGTTAAAATAATACTTTATAACTTGTGGTGAGATTCTGCCTAGCAAATGTTTCCAGAGTATTTGTTTAAGTTGAATACTCTCAGACAGGGATGGACTCCTCCTGGAAGACAAGCTCTGAGCTCATGGAAGGCAGAATTTGAAGTAGGAACTGACAAGAATATCAGGTCATGCATAAATGAGGTGTTTGTGAGTCTCATTCCTAATCAGTTCTGCCAGGTGCTCAGGCAAAGGCCAAGAAGAGCACAAAGAGAGGAGAACAATTAGAAGGTTACTAAGGCATGGGTGCCCCATTAGATAGATTTAAAGGTAACCTCCCCCACCTCAAAAAATGTTTTTCCACCATGGATTGATGATCTCCAGCAATCAACCTCAGGCCATTTCCAGCAATCAACCTCATGCCATTCTGTTAATTTCACAGAGAGGAATAGCAAAGGGCAGATGATTCAGACTAATGTATTAAGATCACTGTGCATTGCGGAGGAGGTGCTGCAAACAAATACTTAGTATTATTTCTGCAGCTTTATTTCGGTAAAAGCAGCAAAGAGTCCTGTGGCACCTTATAGACTAACAGACGTATTGGAGCATGAGCTTTCGTGGGTGAATACCCACTTTGTCGGATGCAAGTGGGTATTCATCCACGAAAGCTCATGCTCCAATACGTCTGTTAGTCTATAAGGTGCCACAGGACCCTTTGCTTCTTTTATATATCCAGACTAACACGGCTACCCCTCTGATGTCTTCATTTTGGTAAAAATGCATAGTCTTATAACTCAAATAAATTATAAGCAATATTTTTTTTTTAGAAAAGTAGGATTATTTTTGCAATACAATTAATATCCAGTGAGTGTCACTTAGTATATATTTCTCTTTTCAATAGGCACTTTGCTTCATTAAAAAATTATTAACTCTAAAGAACACTTGAGTGCCTAGATACAAAGCAGCAAAGTGGCATTTTAAAGGCCCTAGAATACCTTTGTACCTGTTGCATCACTGAAATAACATGAGCCCCTGTTGAACAGGAGGCTAGAGGAGAAAAAAGGTCAGAGCACTAAGTAGTTAGTACAAAATGTTAGGGGCTGATATTTTTAATATTTCAGAGTTGGGAAAGGAATCTTTATTTTTGTTTGTTTGTTTACTTGGAGTTTGTTCGTGTGTTCTTGTTGATTACTTCCCACTAGTTTGTTTGTTCCCTTCTGTAGACAAGCATACAAAATGAATTATTGTGGGGGGAGACAATAAAAGATGCTTGTAGTAACAGCAACAATGGAATTAGAACAGACCTAGTACTGTATATTATCCTGCAACTTAAAGTATGAAGTCTAAACTCACATTTTCACAAACCTTTATCATGGAGTTCATAGGTAGAAAAAATAAAGTGGGAAAAGGTTCAGATATGGGGTCTGATATACAAAACCTGAGAATCCCAGGTATGTGCACCAGAATACAAATGGAATTGTGCACCTAAGTTGTGAATATTATTAGTGTAATTTAATGCACAAATCAGGTCTGCTTTGGAAAAACATGCCAGTTAAATATGCAGATACCCAATAAGTCTATTCAACCATGGAAACTGCATGTGTTAAATTAGGCATGAAGTTGTATGTGCATTATTGAGAAACAGAACTGGTTTTGAAAACTAGGTCTGAAAATGAAACATATGGGGACACACTGTACACAGTGCCCCAAAACTTTCTTGTGGACTCCTTTCTATTACTGCTTTACTTGAAGTTTTCAGAAAATTATGTTTAGCAGATCTGTATCATGAAATGATCTGATTTCTTTTTTCTGTATACTGAGGTTTACAAAGTGATGTCTTAGTGTCTGATGCTGCAAGAGAAAGGTAGTTGTAAAAAAAGGGCTGAGGAAGCAGTTGCAAGTGCTAAAGCAAAACATCTGTCTATACTTGCCAACAGTACTGTGCTACCTTGCACTATGAAAGGACATACAGATGTCTTCCAGGCCCCACATTGATACAGATGTTCTGTATTCTGCCAATTACCACTCTGCTGTCAGTCAGTGTCTGAGATTGAAGAAGCAGCAGTACTTTAAGAAGTGAAGAATCAGTAGCAGTGAGATGGGGAGCTCTATGAGGAATAGTGGTAGGGACACTGCTGCAGTATGGAAACCACAGAAGTGACCCTGATGTGCACTCACATACATACACCAGCTAGTCGGGCATGGTTCTCATCAGAAGCACTCTTTGATGGGAGAAGCCCTATATCCCTCTTTCTTCCCCCTTTAGTAACTACAAGGAAAAGCCTCATAAAGAAGTCCCAATACTTATCTGTGCTGTATACATGTGAGATCTAATATTGTTTTTCACTTTTGGGCAACAGCCTCTTCTATACTGTCTATTTTTTTGTCTTTATCATGTTCTTATTTTCCTGGACTAAGCTGTGGCAACTTTTTGTGCATTTGTGCACTAGACCTTTTGTACACCCTGGAAAAGAACCCTACACACCATGATTTCAAGTAGGGATCCCTGTTCAGCGAATAGTAACTGGAGCACCAGGTCCGTAACCTGAGAGAGGTGGAAGTGGAAGAGGGTGCTCCATTCAAGTAGCTAAAGGAATTGACTTGATTTTCTTTAGGGGTGGAGGTAAGAAGAAGAAAAAGCCCACAACAGCTTTTGGAGCATATAAAACACTACTTTAGGAAGAACAATGAGCAGGAGCGGCTTTAGGTATTTTGCCGCCCTAAGCATGGCAGGCAGGCTGCCTTCGGCGGCTTGCCTGCGGGAGGTCCACCGAAGGCAGCCTGCCTGCCACTCTCACGGTGACCAGCAGAGCGCCCCCCCATGGCTGGCTGCCTCAAGCACGCGCTTGGCGTGCTGGTGTTGGAGCCATCCCTGACAAAGAGGAGCCCTTGTGGCACCTTAGAGACTAACAAATTTATTTGTGCATAAGCTTTAGTGGGCTAAAACCCACTTCATCAGATGCGTGGAGTGGAAAATACAGTAGAGAGTTATAAACACACAGCATATGAAAAGATGGGAGTTGCCTTACCAAGTGGGGGGTCAGTGCTAACTAGCCAATTCATTTAAGGTTTTAAACAGTTGACAAGAAGGCATGACTATCAGCAGGGGGAAAATTAGTTTTTGTAGTGACCCATACACTCCCAGTCTTTATTCAGGCCTAATTTGATGGCGTCCAGTTTGCAAATTAATTCCAGTTCAGCAGTTTCATGTTGGAGTCTGTTTTTGAAGTTATTTTGTTGAAGAATTGCCACTTTTAAGTCTGTTATTGAGTGCTCAGGGAGATGGAAGTGTTCTCCTACTGGTTTTTGAATGTTATAATTCTTGATGTCAGATTTGGGTCCATTTTTTCTTTTGCTTATACAGACTAACATGGCTACCACTCTGAAACTTGTTACTTTAAGCTGAGGCATTTTAAGCAACTTATTATTAACGATTATCAATACTATTATTTATTTGTTTTGTGGTAGTGCCTTGGAGCCCGAGTCATGGACCAAGTCCCTCTTGTACGAGGTGCTTATAAACATAGATTGTAAGCTCTTTGGGGCAGGCTTTAAGACAAGAGACAACAGATGGTTACAGACAGACAGATGGGGGAGCACAAGGAAACAAGGACACATTACAATGAGATCGTATTGAATAGCTTCTTATTTAACATTTACATGTCTGTAGGGGGGATATGTGTGAAGATGTTCGCAAAGAGGGGTCAAATCCAGATGTAAGGAAAACAGTTGTCCTGTTTTTCTCCCAGGGATAAGTTGTCAGCATCCCTTTAATACATAATGTGTCAAGATGAAACATACCATATTCTCCACATAGTATCAAACCATGAAGAGATACCATAGATCATCATCATTCTTTTTTTAAAGTAGGAAGAGGTGATAACTGCACATTGATGTCTGCCAAATTTTATCACATTCACCCATCTTGTGGCAAAGTGCCATCTTAGAGACACTGAGAGATCTCACAGGAAGTGGGTTAGGGTCAGACATGGAGACAGACAGCATTTAGGCCTTCTATAAGTAAGGGCTAGTCTACACTAGGGGAGGGGATCGATCTAAGATACGCAACTTCAGCTACGTTAATAACGTAGCTGAAGTCGAAGTATCTTAGATCGAATTACCTACTGTCCTCATGGCGCGGGATCGACGTCCGCGGCTCCCCCTGTCGACTCAGCTACCGCCGCTCACTCCGGTGGAGTTCTGGAGTCGACAGGAGCACGTTCTGGGATTGATATATCAAGTCTAGATGAGACACGATATATCGATCCCCAAGAAATTGATTGCTACCCGCCGATACGGCGGGTAGTGAAGACGTAGCCTAGGATAGTAAAGCCAGTTTCATCCATCATGTTGTCTGTATTTCACTGGAACTTGGTACTCCCTACTTCCTCAGAACTACCACACATTAAAAAACCTCCATGCTCCAGATCATGCACATTTAGCTGAGATTACCTGACACATATTTTTGCTGCATCATTTATGAAACCATGTAGAAGGTGCTGAGAATGGCACATTTACTTAGCTTAAACCAAACAGAAAACATATTGTAATAAGGCAATGGTTCTCAAAGTGTGGGTCAGGACCCCAAAGTGGGTCACGGCCCCATTTTAATGGGGTTGCCAGGGTTAGACATAGACTTGCTGTGGCTCAGGGCTGAAGCCAAAGTCCGAGCCCCACCACCTGGGGCTGAAGCCCTCAAGCTTGGTGCCCCCCAGGGGCTTTAGCTTTGCCCCTCCCCCACCTGTGGCAGTGGGGCTCAGGCTTTGATCTCTCTTCCGAGGGTCATGTTGTAATTTTTGTTGTCAAAAGGGGGTTGTGGTGCAATGAAGTTTGAGAAACCCTGCTATAAGGTATGTCTCATTAACTGCAGTTATAAGTTCTGCTAAATACCTGTTCTTTTGGCCTCATCAGTTTCAGTGTCAAGCCTGTCTTGAGATCAGACTGCTATCTGTAGCACAAGCAAAATCTAGGCTAGGCCTAGTGAACAGATTACTATCATTGTGTTATATTGCAAGACCTTGTTTTTTGTGTGTTTTCTGGGGGGAGATTCAAGCAGTTTAGCATCAAGGGCTCTCATAAATAAGAGTAAATGACTGACAGTCTGTTCTTAGAAAAGATTGTTCTTAGTTTTAGATGTAAAATGTTTAAAAAGGAGGCTGATATAAACAAACTATACTGTGCAAATTAACAGGTTCATTTGTTTTTATTGCTAAATGGGCTATCTAAACCCTCTATTTTGCTAATCAATGTATGTTAAACAGTATATTTAACAGAAACAAGTTTACTTTTGGTGGTTATTTTTCTACAATAAAATATATAATTTAACTAGAAACATATTAGTTACATGGGAAAACTTCCCTGCTTCTGCATCAGCAATCATTGCAAACTCACTATACAAAAAGATATTTATTCTGTTTTCCCCCAGCTTATGCATAATCACATTAGGTCACATCTTTCTGCTTATCTGACATAAGCCTAACAGTTAAAGGTTGCAAACATTCTGGGCTCTAATACTGACAAGCCTCATTTCTCTAAGAGGTATGCATAATTTTAATAAAGAAGTGTCAGTATATAGCTGTCTAACTACAGTGATGGACTTTATCTTTTCATGATTTAATACCAAATACGGTATATTTCATATTGATAAACTGCATGTTAAAAGGATGCTGACATCTTGAAATTTAGTCAATTTAAGAAAATGAATTAAATGTATTTTGAGTTGCTACACATACCCTTGAGTTCTGCTACCAATTTATTGTGGTTTTACAATCACATTTTCCTAGTTTTAAAAATGTTCTCCTTGCTGTAGCTTTGTGAAATAACCTCACAAACAAAAGGAGATATTGACTGACAGACTATAGGGGTAGGAGTGAAATTGACCAGATAGACTGGGGCTGAGAGAACAAAGAGAACAAACTGGAAAAAGTAGATTTGTAGTTTTAGGAGTTGTCTGGCACACCAGTGGATTTAAAAAAAAAATCAGACAGAAGTGCAAGTGTTGAGCTGACGGTTTACCAATGATACATTTTCAGTTTCGGAAAGAAAATTCTTATTCCAATTTTGCACAAAGATTAGGAAGGTGCATATACAGTAAATACTAAAAGCTGGACGACAGGTCTTAATGTTTATTTCAAAGTAAACAAGTTAGACTATTTTTCTTGTATAAATACAAAATAAGTCACTTTAATATATGTTTACATTTTAACACTTCATTTTTATATTCATATATATTATATAGTGTATTCCATTTTCCTGTCCTGGTGTGTGTGTGGTTTTTCTTGGCCTTTTACTTTATATATACTTTAGCCCAAGATATTCTTCTCGGAGATATAGTGATCAGGGGAGTTATAGATCAGGAATGTGGATCTGAGCTTCTTTGTCAAAAGTTAATATACTGTCAGCTGGAGAGAATGAATAGAATTTAATATGCTGTATTTAAACAGCTAAATTGTCCTTGTAAACTTCCCCTTGTTTAGACTTCAGCATACGTCAGATGAAATAAAGACAGTTTGCGATCTTTCTGCTCATCTTTCTTTGTCACACCAAAACATCATTAAAACAGCATAATGCATGAACTGTTCTCTCCAAGCAATCACAAATTGTATTATATTCCAGAAAAAGGTCAGAACATTAGACAATTTACCAGGGCATCGAATCATAGAGGTTAAATGATCAATCATTTGTGAACTGCATGGATATTCATGTGGGTTTAATTTCCTCATTTGGGGCTCTATTCAACAGTAAATAGCAGCCTGCAGCTGGTTATGGGTTCTGTAGATGTAGATTGTAAGCATAATTCAAGAACACAAATTTAGCACATGCCCCTGTCTTCTTTGAAACTAGAGTACTCAGTTATGCAAAATGTGAGTCTCCTCTCATTTGTCTAGAGTGAGTGTCTAGACAATGTGAATGTGAAACAAGTTTTAAAATGGTTTGGACTCTGGTTGTATTTAATAAACACGCCAAAGCTTGGATGCCTCGCCTTTTTTTTTTTTTTTTTTAACATTCAGATTCTCAAAATTTGTTAGACTGAGAATACCATGAATAGAAGCTTTCCCGAAGTACCTTGATTCTGGCTGAGTTATATAAACAAATGAAATGTTGAGATTCAAAACTATTTTAAACTCAAGAATAATTTAGTTTGAGGTTTGCCTAAGGTTTTTGGTTAGTTGTTATCCAGTTATTTCATAGATTGCTAAAATGAGGAAAAGTTACATAAGGAGAACACTAAATAAACTTGTACACTATGACAGATGTAGAACTTTGTGATAGAAGTGTGAAGGTAAGGACTGGGGGAAATGCCTCGACATAATTGCTATGAAAATTGCATCAGCATGCAATGTGACTAGTAAAGGAGAAATCATGGCATATCAACCCAAATAAGCCTTTCTTTCCTTCCTCTTCCCCACAGGAAGTATGTGAAAGCAATATTTTTTAACAAAAATATTTCCCCTCTTTAATCACTTTTATACTTAAGAAAATGAAGATTTTTCTAAAAAAGAAACCTTCCTGAAAAACAGATACTAATTTTCCTACCGCAGACCAGAGAATTATTAGATATTTACAAATCCCAAAGCATCTTCATTTCTATCCCACCTGGAGAAGCTCCAGGGATTTGCAGAGGGAATACAGTTTGGCCCACTTATGACTGGTGATGAAGAATATTGCTTTCTGCTAGTTTACAGGCAAGAATGGATAACTATTTGTAACCTTGACCCATGTCCGGTGACTGAGGCAGGAAATAAAAGGCAGTCTCTTACCAGCACTCTTGTACCTCACACCTTTATTAAATGGTGTCAATACTAAACTACATCTTTATCAAACTGGAACAATACAGCCTACTGAAATCCTTTGGTCTCAAAGGGAATTTACAAAGAACTAGAAGAGGCAATTGCAGCTCTTCTAAATTTTTCTGCAAGAAAGTGGCACTTCATAAAAATCAGAGGATGAAATCCCCCACTTGGCTACTTATTGCAGGCACTGAGACACTGGAGACTTACGGTACATTCCAAGGAGAGTAAGAAGGGGGTTATAAACTTCTAGACAAAATCCATTCCAAAATTCAAGAATATTTTGATTCATACACAAGAAAAGGACATTTTCATTTTAAGAAAGCAGCTGACAGGTGCCAACATTAGCCTTTGTGTTACAGACCTAGGTCAAAAGGCCAGGTTGTCACTTGAATTTGATCAGTTAACGGATGGACTCATTAGAGACCACATTATTTGTGGTAAAATGTAAGGTCAGGTTAAAGCAAAGTGAATGGAAAAAAAATGAACTTGACTTTACAGAGAACAGTGGGTTGTTTACGGGGCTAGTGAAAATAGTGCTTCCCAATTTAAAATACTAGCAAGCAGTGAAAAAACTGAAGTGCATCTACTTAAAATGTATGTGAAGGCAGAGACAGAATAATAGGATAAGCAAATATCAGAGACCAGATATGCCATAAACGTGGATAGCTATTCCTAACACCACACGGAGGCATCCAGCACAAGTGATGCAGTGTCATGAATCCAATACAAGTAATCACTTTACAAATGTGTGTGGCTCTCAAATTGCAAAGAAATACAAAAGCAAAACACATTGAGGAACACATAGTGGATCACCAGAAAGTTCTGATGAAGGTGCAGAAACAGGTGTCTGCCTACACTATCGGAAAGAGAACTAGTTCATATTGAAGCTTTCCTTCCCGGAGGGTTCAGTTAGAATCTTGGGCTATGCAAAAAGATACAGCAAATATCCAAACGGGCCAAAAACAAAAGAAGGAAGGCTCAAGGGCTGGCCATGAGCTTTCCAGTCAAAAACAAAAGAACTGGAAAATAGGTCAAAGACTCAATGTCAGTTAACATTAAAATAAAATTCTGGTGTTTTAAGTAGCAGTGCTGACTCTGCTTTCCCCTTCTGTGGTTGTATAGGAACCTTTGGCTACAGGAAAACCACCCTCTTATCAAACAGGCTTATTGATTCTGGCATTTGCTCTTTGTAACATAACATTTCCCTTCTAAATACTGAACACTGCAGTATCACTACTGTAAAGTGTCAGACTCTTACCATAGAATACTGTAATACTTTATAACAATTCTGCTAAAAACAGCCTAAAAACAAATGTTTAATAACATGCAGATTCTTCCTGAAGCTTCATGCCAAGCTTTTAAGCCTGAATTCCTAAGCTGCATGTGATAAATGTGCTCATGATGCCACCTACTGTGCAAAAACTACTTTTGTGCATGCTGACTGGTATTTGCATGTTCCAAATAGTTAACCATACCCGTAACCTTGTATTCGCATTTCCTCAAGTTAGATGCTTCCATATGAAATTTGGATCCTTGTGTCTAGTCCGATTCCTGTGCTCCCTCCCAGACAGATCATTCCCTTCAATGGACTACTCATTTATGTTACATTAATTCAGGATTTAAGAGTTTCCACAGATTGATGCAAAATGTGCCATGATGAACAATTAGAGTAGAAAAATGGGTTTCATCATACTTAATCATCCCCGTGCCAGATTTTCTCGCATGCGAGTTACAGTCAGGGTATGATATTGCTTTCATGGTGCATTATGAAATATGGGCCATTTCATTTTTCTCCTCTCACCTTAACATGATTGTTAGATGAAGCTTGTGCTGAGATGGTTTTTTTTTCCTCTTCAGAATTCGGATCAGTGGGTGTGATTAATGTAAAGCAGGATGTCAGCTTTTCTGAGCATATTATCATTTGGATAATTATGATAGATGCCTAAGTATGAAAGGAACAGTGGCATATTCTAATTTTAAGAACAGAAAAGCTGGCTATTACTGCATAGCTTCAGCTCAGCATTATACAGTGTTTAAAATGACAAAAACAGATTTGTATCTTACTTGGTAGGGAATTGAAAAGACTACTGGAGCACATATCACACAAAACAGTAAGCAGACATTGCTGGAGAGCATCCTTGGTATTAGAATTCCTTAATAATAGCCCAGAGTGAAAAAGAAAAGATAAATTGGCTAGAGTTATAACAGATTAGTGCACAATTAAACAATGGAACAGGCAACTCTTTTAATATAAAAGATAGCTGTGTATTGTGCCTTATGCAGAGCCGGCTCTACTGTTTTTGCCGCCCCAAGCAGCACGCCAAATTACCTCCATGGATGACGGGGGCAGTCCATATGCCATCAGGGCAGCACGCGCATTTCCGCAGCAGCGGCAATTCAGCGACAGCTTCTATGTTCAGCTGTCCACGGCGGTGCAGCTTCTGTCTTCTTGCTGAAGACAGAAGCTGCCACCAAATTGCCGCCACCACGGAAACGCGTGTGCTGCCCGAACAGCACATGGACTTCCCCCGCCGTCAGTGGCTGCAGTTCGGCCCACTTTTTGGGGGCAAAAACACACAGACTGCCGCCCCTTGCAGATTGCCGCCCCAAGCACCTGCCATATGATTTTTAAAATTCGTAGTCGGTGAGAAAAATCATTCACAACCATTGTCCCTGAAGTTCCAGTGAAAGAATTTTCACCAGTATACAACATAACCACCAATCTTCTAAACTGATCATGTGGTTATTGTAAGTGAATAGGAAAGGATTTGGGGGTACCATATTTAAAATAAATACAAGAATGAGACATTTACTTCTTAAAAGAACTAGATAATAAACCAAGCAGTGATCTCCATAAGACATATACCTGTGAATAAGTGAAGATGACCAAATTTATACTTTTCTGAATTGCTCCTTTTCAGTGGTTGCTTTGGTTAACTGACATTATTGCTTAAGTCCAGAGTTTAGTCTTAAGAGTAGAGCAGTCTTCGGAGTAGTTTTGCTACACATCATAAGAACAGTGCAACTTTAAATAATCTTCCATTTAAATAAAAGAATAAACCTGCAGCAGATCAGTTCCTTGTTTAATGTTCTTCTATAGAAAAACAAACATAAGATCTGCTGCCATCCCATACATTTAATGTGCACTATGAAGGTAAATGATTCAGACTGGGCAAAGTCACATAAAATGGAAAGCCACAGAGTGAGGAATCTGCTTACAGCTATTTGAACACCTTGTAGCTATTTTAGTTGCTTTATGAAGCTCTGGACTCTAGTGACTTCATGACAATATGCTACCTACTTCCTAATAGATCAGCTGATGCAGGATTTGCAGACCAGAAAATATCTATGCAAATACATGTAGTGCAGTGGTTTCAAAACAACAGCAACTTGTGAGAGAGAGCTAACAATTCACTCATCCATTATGAGAAGTCTGTCTCCATCATTAACCCTAAGGCTATCCCAGATGTATTACAGTTTAGAAGATGCTGACAATGAATGCTTCCAAGGAAGCTTGAAAGGGATCTATAATCCTTCTGGTTTTTAATTCATTGTTTTGTCAATTTTTAGTTTTCAGTTTAAAAATCAGTATTTTCAGAGTTTCCTTACATTAAATTTTGTGTTAATGGAGGCAGGTCATGGCCTTTCTGTCCCGTTTCCACTGATCTCCAAGAGAAGCCATAAGGCTTTTTTAGAGAAAAATGATAACACATTGGTGAGCCAAGACTGTCATCATCAGATGGATCTGTTGGTGAAGAGGGGTTTGGTGCCAATTTAAAATAATTCATTAAGACAATTTAATGGCACAGATTCTAGACATCCTTCCTCAAATCCCTTCTGAATTTGAATTGCTTTTGAACCTGCTATTGTCCTTGGATCAATCTCTTTCTTCCTGTAGAATTACTGTGGGATGTCTCTGCATTATTCACACAGTTCTACAGTTTTGGCATATGACTTACAGCATGGGTGCTAGCAGTGTGTGCCTGCCATTCTTTAGTGTCTGATGGAATCACTGTCAACGTATTATAGTAGTCTAATAATAGTTGTCTCATTAGTTGTATGCATTTAAGATCCTACTGGCACAGGACTCAGTTGTGCGTTATGGATGAAATTCAGAGAGACAGCACAAGGAATATGAGTCACTTACTTCACACTTAAACCCTCAAAATTGGGTTTACGTGGTGGCTTTGTGGTAGCCTTTTGTGCAGGAATGATTTTACCCGATATGCCTAGTCTTACTCTGGGGCATTGTGGAGTCTTGCCACCCCAATGAGCTTTCTAAAGAAGAATTCTGCACAGCTCTCCAGTGCTCAAAGGGAGCCTGCTTGCACTTACACCCCTTATGGTATGTCTACATTGCAATTAAACACCTGCGGCTGGCTCACATCAGCTGGCTAAGGCTACAGGGCTGTTTAATTGTGGGGTAGATATTCAGGATCAGGCTCGATGTCTACACCCAGATAAACAGTGCTGTAGCCCAAGTCCCACGCACTCAAGTCAGCTGACTTGGGCCAGCCACGGGTGTTTAATTGCAGTACAGCGATACCCTTTGGGGCTACAGTATTCTCTCCTTGGTGTTCTGGGCTTACTGTGTAGGTCAGTGGAAAAGGGACAGAAGGGCCATGATCCTGCCACCTCCTCCCCACCTCCTTTGTGGCAATAAGGAAGAGAGGGATAGCTCAGTGGTTTGAACATTGGCCTGCTAAACCCAGGGTTGTAAGTTCACTCCTTGAGGGGGGCCATTTGGGGATTGGTCCTGCTTTGAGCAGGGGGTTAGACTAGATGATCTCCTGAGGTCCCTTCTAACTCTAATAATCTATGAGTGTCCTTCAAGAATTGTGGAAGGAGCAGTTCCTGTGATTCCCTTCAGGACAGGACTCACGTTGTGATGTACTGTACCTCAGAGTAGCACCCAGTAACCCTCATATTCATCATTTGTATATGGCTGTGATTTCTTACAAAGCATGCCCTGTAACATACCATATGAAATGTCATGGTCTAATGAAACTCATTGTTCTGTCAAAATTTATATTGTGTTATTGTGTATGAAGTTATGAGATGTTGTTGTTGAAATACGTTGTAAGTTTGGGACTTACGGTGACAACAAAGGTGGTGACTCACACCCAGACAGATGTTAAATGACCATCATGAGCCATTGACCAGCAGGGATATTGTAAACAAGAGATTTACAGTTCTGTAAGAGCCAGTTGCACAAGCACCACGCAATGGGGTGTGACTCAGCCAGGCCTACTGAGACATGTCTGGTCAAGTATCTTCCCTGGGACATGGATTGAGAGCATAAAATCAGAGATAGTGGTATCATCCTCTCTCCTTCCCCACCTTCACTGAAGGCAACAAGAATTCTGGAAGACAAAGTCTTTGAACTGAGGAGACTGGGAAGGAAATTCAGCCTGTATATTAAGAATTGTAACCTACCTGCGACATCCAGTGGGATTAGAAAAGCTGCTTGATTCAAATCTTACTGAGTCTTAAATTTTAGGATTTAGACTCAGATTTTATTTTTATTTCTTAGATAAATCATCTTTGACTTTTATGTCTACCACTTATAATCACTTAAAATCTACCTCTCTGTACTTTATAAATTTATTTTAGTGTTTTCTCTTAACCAGTGAGTTTGCCTAAAGTGCTAAGGGAATCTGCTCAGATTACAAAGGCTAGTGCATGTCCACTATCCTTTAACAAAGTGGCAAACTAATTAATGAGTTTGCATTGTTCAAGAGAAGATCTTGAGTGGTGTAAGACAGTATATTTCTAGGGTGCAAGGCTAGGAGATTGCTGGTGTTTCCCTATCAGCAGTTCATGAATGGCTTAGAGAGCATTCATGCAGTGCAGCTGGATGTGTCTCTGCATGTTGGTGGCTGAGTGATAATGGTGCCTGGAGGGTTTTGCAGCTTGTCACTAGCAAAAAATCATGAGAGACATCCCAGGCTGGACAGTTAAGGGGGCACAGTGGTCCCACAGTTCCAGGTTGTACCCTGGGGATCTCATCACACACATACTCGTGCTTTTACTGGAGGACATTTGAATTGGTCAAAAGGCCAAATTACCCTGTCTGGGGAAGACTGTTTTCAGCAGGGTAAAGTGAGATGTTGGAGAGCTAAGCCAAACTCTTACAACCAGGACCAAGTAACCTCAATGCACGGGTCTCGCAGAAATGATATTTGAAATTTTCAAAGATACTTGGTGGCTTATATCCAAGAGTGCATTATGGTACTTCCAAACCCCAGTGTGCACAATATCCCCATCTCTCTCCCTCTAGTCCACAAAATTTACACACAGCAAAAGTGGGCTTGGTGGAATAAAGAGAAGCTGAACTGCAGGAGTTCCACAAGGCAGTAAGAACTGAAGAGGTAAAAGCAGTGGGGAGAGGCTTCAGGCTGAAAGAGCTTGAAGGAAAAGGAAGTTTGGAAGAAAAGATTTTTCCTCCAAAACATTTCTGAAACTACTCACTACTGGTAAAAAAAGTTGTTTTTCTTCATATTCATTTTCCAAAGACATGACATTTTCAATACCCTTCCTGTGGTTTTTTTCAGGCCTAGTGATCTCTATTAGTAATTGGTAATTAGTTTTGTTTATTAAATATGTGCATCAAGGTAAATTATTTCCTTCTACTTGTACACTACATTGAAGGCACTGTAGACTGATATTCTGTATTTAAAAAACAAAACGTATGGAAATGAGATAAAAGAAACTTATCTGTAGGAAAGTCTCATAACTTCCGCATGCCATACTCAGAGCTTATTTGTATTTTTTAAATGCTTTCTTGAAAATATAATAAACTCAGCATCCCTCTGAAACCCAGTAAGATGTCTTTTTAATGCACAAAAAAAACATTTTAACCATGCCAAATTTAATGAGGTTTTTATGCAAGCAGCTGTGGCTATGAAGTACTATGGACCAATCCTGCTCCTAATTACATCAGTGTAAGAGCAATAGAGTTGCTGTGGATTTACACCAATGTAATTTAAAGCAGAATTTGATCCCGGATGGCTTATTTGTTCATTCATTACCCTTAGAGTCTATCTCCATTTGTTGGATTCATCTCTTTTGTTGGAAGTCTCCACCCAAGTTAAAAGTTTAACTCTTATTCAGAATCAAACACGATACCAATACCATGGTACCAAGTAAGTGGTGCTTCTGTAGGGTGATTGCTTTCAGCTAGTGGTGGTCAAAAAGTTTTGTTTGAAAAAAGGATTCCTTAAGAGAATTTTCCTCTTTTATGTCTAGTTATCCATATCCACTTATGTCTGATCAACCATCTTTTCCACATATAACATAAATTTTATTTCTATATACACACAAGTAGGAAAAACATGTCCTATTTGTATACTAGCAATGTGAAACCTGTTTTCTAAAAATAATCAGGTCAGATATCACTCAGTGGAAAAATATTGTTGTTGACCTTTTTCTTCAAATTGAGCAAGTGGTGAGAGAGAACTGATGTGAGCCAGTGTACCAGAAAATGTTTTTGTTTCAGGTATTATACCTGTTCTTTATTTTAGCAGCAAATATCTAATCTCAGTTTTTGTGGCTCAGTTAGCCAAGGGCAGACATCAAACACCTGCTCTCTCCATTGTCCTTCACTGCCAGGACTCATTAATCTGCCAAACTAGGCAGCACATCTCTATTTATTCTTTAATTGATTGGTAATACAGAGTTCTAACTGAGCTTATAAAATGAAACTAGGAATGTCTCCGATTTGATTGGTTACTGATGGTTAACCTCATTGATCAGAGCTATCAGTCTTGAAAATGTTATGAGTAAATGCAAAAAATAACTATTAAAAATCCATAACACTCTAAAATGAGCAGTTCTCTGAGCTAAACTCCACTTCATAACCGACAGTGCAGGAAGGAGCAAAATCCAGCTGGAGAAAGAAAACAAAGTCAGTTAAGATAAGAAATAAAAACTTTCTAGTTTCTTTTCTAATAGGTTAACTCTCTAAAGGAACACAGCAGATTGGTTATGCTGTGGTGATATTTAAAAATTGACTTGCTGAAAAAGAATATGAATTGATTTTCAAACTGGTGCACCAGGAGATGTGGTATAATATTAGTAGAATTTTATGAAACTCTCTGTTGAGCAACAGGCAAGCAATATGGAGTGTCAAGCTTGGAGTGTCATTAGTCCTTGAGCTGGTATAAATAGTCATTTTAAAGCCCTCTTCTTTCCTGCGACTGATAATAAATTTGATTAATGTTTTTTTCTTCATTCCAGCTAATAATGTATTCATAGGAGCAATTAAAACATTAAGAAAACAAAGTAATGACAAAACTTGACTTCTACTATGTAATACAGTATCTGATCTCAGTCTTTATATTCAATAAGTCATTCTTTAAGGACCCTTTTATGCTTTGCAATGGAAGTCTGGTTTTAAGACAGGCATACCTCTAACTTTCTAAATTAATCTATCTAGGACACCCTTTATAACAATGTGTGTAAAATTGTTCATCAACCTAGCTTTGGTACGTATATGGCCCTTACCACCATAGTATCTGAGCACCTCATACTGTTTAATGGATTATGATCATAATACCCCTGTGAAATAGGGAAGTTCTATTATTTCCATTTTACAGCTTGTGAATGGAGGCACCCAAGAAGTCTGTGGTAAAGCAGAGAACTGAACTGAGGTCTCAGGTCCCAGGCTAGTGCCCTAACACAGCATGCCAAAAGAATGAGCTTAGTGCCTTGGGCTTCTGTCACAGGTTGGTGGGACAGTTGGACGCTTTTGGTTATAAAATAAATTGTGAAAATCCCCCAAAAGTTGATATTTTTGTTCAAATTGAAATATTTTGACATTCCTGAAACTGAAGCATTTTATTTCAACAAATCAAAATGATCCAAAACTATTCTTTGAAGTCATTTCAAAATTAAAGTGCCCATTGTGACCTGTTGCCTCATGAAAATTGTAGCGCAACATATTGACAACCTCATTAGTCACTATGGTTAGGTTCCATGGGTATCTCCCATGATGCACTTCACAGAGTTTGGTCATATTATCTTATGTGAGATGTTGTCCTCCTGGGAGCCCAGCTCATAGAAGAGAATGGGGATCCAAACTACAACTCCCATAAGGCAATGCACTGACCAGGAAATGCATTTTGGGTCAATCTCAGTAAAATGATGTATTCAGATTCAGATCAAACTGACCAGAAACAAAATATTTCATTTAGATTTTACGAACATAAGAATCAAAATTTTACAGTGAAGTTGATATTTTCTCATGGAACCTTTTGATTTTTGAAGAATCTGCATTTTCCATTGGAAAATTCCTGAACAGTGATGATAATTTTCAGGGGAACAATGGAGAAAAATGAGTAACGTTTTCAAAAACACATAAGGGGCTTAAGAGTCTAAGTCTAATTGAAAGTCAAATTGATTTATGTTCCTAAATACCTCTGTCACTTTTGAAAATGCAGTCACTTGGGGGATGTGGTTGAAAATTTTACTCATTGTGAATTCTTGATTACTAATTTGAGACAGGCCCAAACCAAAACCACAGATCAAAACACTTGTGCACTTTGAGGATTCACGTTCCCACCCAAAAGATAGCTCAGTCTCAGTTCTATTTACTAATGTAAAATGTTGTGATGGACCAATGAATGACTTACTACAGAAGAGCACAAAAAATGAATTTCCATAGGAAAAGAAAGTTCAGTTAAAGAAACATTATTGTTTGTGAGTTAATCTGACATGAGTGGCGATGGTGTTTACAGAATGCTTAAACTCAGCAAAGTTACCTGCAGATCAGAAAAGAACAAGACACCAAACTCTATTGCTATTTTTCAGAAATGTAATGCACTGTATAGATCCCATCCACACTGCAAAAATAATCAAGCTTAAAAGAAATAGGTAATGCTATTGTGGCCAAATAATGTTGTTATATAGTTCATATATATCTATGAAGACAAAAGAAACATTTTACAAAACCATGTTTTCACCCTGGTAGATAATTCTGCATCCTACTAGACATAGTTGTCTAATATTGTTATGTTTCTTTCCATCCACAGAGGCAAGAACCATTCATGTATATTATGGTTTGGCCACAGTCGTGTTTAATGTAGCTATTTTTGCAGTGTACCTTGGGATAGATGTTTATTCATATACTATGCCCTTGAGTTAATTATTCAAGTGTTTGCAACATACATAAGCATCCCAGTAGCTCTGAGGTTTCTGATCTTTTGGTTCCCCGAATTAGTCCTGTGCACCCCTGCCTGACAGAAGAACTGCATGAAAAATGTCTCTTTCTGATCTGAAGATTGGGTTTTAATGTGCACATTAATTTTCTGTGCAGGGGGAAGGAAGGACTTACGAGTTCATCTCCAAATTCAGTAGCTAAAAACACAAATGAAAATAAAATTAAAAATTCCACCTTTTACAAATAATGAAACCATCAGGAAGTGTAACACTGCACACAAAAATAGGGGCCCATTATGCAAATACATCACAAAGGATCTTAATAGATGGGAGCCTCTCAGTCTATGTAATTAAAATGTACTGGGTGTAATTAAAATTAGTATAATTAAAACAGTCTCAGCACCACAGTTCAATTATGTCACTCAGATGTTGCTTCTTGACACACCAAAATTACACTTCCGTAATATGGAAAAGATAATCTCCACATTCCTCTCGTTTAATAAACAGCTGAGACCAAAACACAAAAGAACCCCTACATTATATACATCAACAAGAAAAATGGAGCTATTTCTCCAAACTTGAAACTTTTAGCTTCACACACATCTGTATTTTAATGCGTACCAGAAACACTGTCACACTGAACCTCTCAAAGGCAACAAGTATAAATAATTGCCTATTTAATCCTTTAACCCAGTGGTTCTTAACCTTTTCTGCAGCCTACACCCCTTTGGTTCTCAAAATATGTTCTCGCACCCCATATCAAAAATCAAAATATGTTCTTGCACCCCTTAAACCTAGATATATATTTTTGTTTGTATATTACAGTAATCATTAAATGTATAATATTAATAAATACATAGGTTTGATTAAACAAAGTAGTTGTACTTAAGTGCCTGTGCTTAATTTGTGGTTTAGATGGTTTACCTTCTAAAAAAATCTTGCATATCCCACACCCCCAAAAAGGGCATCTTGCACCCCCAGGGGGTGCATGCACCCCAGGTTAAGAACCACTGCTTTAACCTAATTATTCACCATTAACGAAGTACTTACAACAGTTTAAAAATATAGATACCTATGGGCATTCTTTGGTAAAAATCAAGGAGGCAGTTGATGTATTGGACAAATAGGATGCAAGATGGTATATTGACATTTTTGGATGTTTTACTAAGGGCTATTGCATCAATCTGTAGAATTCCTATTGATATTAAGAGTGCTGTAAGCAGATCAAAGGCACTGTATAGTTTCTAGTGCAAATTTTAAAGAATTATAAGTTAATAGGAGAAGGCAACACTTTACAAAGAATACTTGAAGCAATATTGGCCACTTAGGCACTGCCTGATATGTCAAAAAATTATACTTTTAGAAAACTTCTCAAGAAATTTAAGACTTCGGGCGATCCAGATTTCCAGTATCTATCCCTTCCTTTCATACTATTCAGTTTTATACTACTCAGTTTATTCTATTCAGCTACCATGATGATCCATGCCATTTGGTATCATTAAGTTATACCAAATCAGGGGAAAAAATCTAGGCATTACTTACCAAAAAGAGAGAGAGAGAACAATTCAAGAAAGACAGTTATTACGATAAGTTGCCATTCAAGATTTGACTTATTAATCAATTCACTGTGAACTATAATACAGGTGATACTGGACCTCCTAAAATTATACTGAAGTAGTTTAATAATATCTCTACTGTAAATGTTGGTTCAGAAATTGCCTGAAACACTTGAAGTATTATGAAGGGATTGGGAATATCCATTTGGGGAAATTATCCACAAAAGGACTGATCCAAAGCCCATTGAAGTCAATGGAAAAATTCCATTAACTTCAGTCATCTTTGAAACAGGCTGAAAATTAGAGGCCAAATCCTTGGCAGTTGTAAATCGACATATCTCCACATTGGCTTCAGTGGAGCTATCATGATTTCCAACAGCTAAGATTTATATCACAATAATGATACTTAGCATTTATATGTCTTTACATCTTCAAAGTCCTCTACAAACTTTAATTAATAAGGGATATCTTTCACTTCAGCCTTTGAGGTTGCCAAGTGATCGCTCATGTCTACTGGATACCTTGAAGGGGATTAATAACTGGGTTAAGGTTGAAACTGATGATAAAAATAATATTCCAAACTCTGCAGAGATACCCTCTTGCCAAGAAAAGATAAATGGCTTCCTATAAGAAATGAAACAACTTCACAGGACAGCTTGTCTTCTAAGACAGTTATCTTGCCTCATTTTTTGTACTTGAAAACTTTCTTAGATTATTTGCTAATGTAGTCTACTAATGTTAATAAAGGAAGCAGGTTTCTCAGAAGGTTTAAAATAGTCCTGAGAGAAATGATACATAGCAAATGACTGGTCTTATTTCTGCTGTGTGTGCCAGGTACATTTTCTCATGTGGTTTTATTTTCCTGAAAAATTATACTAAAAAAAATTGAAGCTTGTCCTTAAAAATCAGGCATCCTTAAGGATATCAAATCAAAACTCAGAGAGGTGCAAGAAAAAAAACCTTATTTAAAATAAAATGTTTGTACTTTGCCTTGTGCATACTGCACACTGAAGGTAGATGTAGCTTATGTCCGCAGGCGAAATTCTATTACAATTCCTCCATGAGACTGCTGGGCTGCAGTTCCACCATCCATGGTTCTCCCTTCTCTGCACCCAGCTGGCTCCTCTAGCCACTTCAGAGAGGACACAGGCCATGGCCCTACTTCCACTGTACTCAGTGAAAGGATTGTGAGATGCCCACAGCAGCAGTAGGTATGCATGCATATTACCCATTTGTGTACCCAGTTGGGGCAAGCCAGAATATGACCTTACATTAGCAAGGAGAAGTTAGCAATGCATTTTTCTGCCCATTTTTTCTGTCTACTACGTTCTTCAAGGAACTGTAGCTACCTTCGTCTCTTCTAAAGCACTTAGCATAGGTCAGCATTTACAACCTGATCTTCTACTACTAAAATCAGTGGGACTTTTGCCATTAACTTCAGTGGGAGTGGGGCCTTTATTATTGTTGATGATTATTTTTGGTGTTATTAATAACAATATTTCAAAATTGTAGTGACTTATTTTTAGAGTGACATTTGCAGCCTGCCACTTATCATTTGGGGAACAAAGATGCTTTGTTCTGATGAGGCATTAATGGGATATTAGAGTAGACGACACAGCAATGTTGCGACAGTTTTGCCACAAGAAAAAGCTGATTTGACAATCCTATTAAATATTCAATCATCTTGGATTTTATTTACAAAGGCTTTGGAGCCACTCAAAAAATTGTTGCCAAGTAAATAGTGACAAAGGTGGCTCACATGGGGCAAGGCTACTGGAGCAGAGTGGCTTCTGACAGCCCAAGGGTATTCTTCATGAATGTACTACTGGTGCTTTGCTCCATCTTCTTTACACGACAATCCTTTTTTCTCATCAGATTAACTATTTTTGTTGGGCTACAACCCTTTCAGCCTCAACAACTGCTTATCAGGAAATATAATAAAGCCTGTTGTTTACTACAGTAAATAGTAATTCATAACTGTTAGGCTCAAGTCTTCATATATATTTTTTTCTTCTGTTACTTTTGGAGGCTTTCTTTGGAAAAATCCAAAGGGAATGTTGTGCTAGTCAGAATGAAACATACAGGACAAGGAAGGGTAACTAGCCTGGTCAGGTGATAAGTAGTACTTCAGGCTTCATAAGTTTCCTGGAAACTGGCATCTGATAACTTTGGTAGACTTGGTAATTTATCCTATACAATTCCCCACTCTCTGATTTTACCACCTGTAGGTGGCTGTTTCAGTATGAAAAGTGGAGATTGCTTCTAACTTCACTCTCAATGTGAGAGATGATACATTACTTTATAAAAGGGTGTATATGGACTCTAAAATGGTTGAAAGTGAACAAAAGGGAATGATTGAAACACTGTCAAAGCTTTCACAATAATAACAAATTCAGAAAATTTTCAATTATTTTTTACAATAAATGTCTTATTAATCAAGGCTTTCTTTTATGCCTGCCTGTGGTCTTTAAAACCGCAAAGGTCATATTTTCTTAAACTCTGCATTTCATCACACTTTTATGAGGAGTTTAAACTCTGTAAATACACTAGTGACTGATGAAATGCAGTTTGCCTGCAGGAAATAACATTGTACAGATGTCCTTTATTTTCTGAAGGCTCTTGCTCTCCATTCTCCAATTATCTCCACCACTCTGCCTTCCAAAAAAGACTTCAAGGTCAAATCCAGGTCTCTCAACCAGCTACACACTTAACAGGTGAGTGCAGTTATTTTATTTTCAGTTATCTTTATCTCTAAAAGCTATTCTCAACACTGTCAGCTAGACACAGGAAGTACAAGATCCAATCAACATGGTGGGAAATGTTTAGCAGGCAGAAAATTGAACACATGATATTTTGGAACAAATATGTTCTAAAGCCTTAGTATTCCTATTTCAATGCAGTTAAGAAATGCAAATATTTAGTTAAGATTTGAAAATGAAAAAACTGATTTCAAAGTGCTGGGTATCGGAATTGTTAGCAGAATGGAGAGGTAGCGGCAACATAGATGCTTGTAGAGGGTTTCAGAACACCAAATGATTTTGGTTTAGGGAAGGAAGGGAAAAGGTGACAACAAAAGCAGGACAGGATAAGAGCATACGAATGGCGATATGGGGTCAGACCAATGTCTAGCCTGGTATCCTGGCCTCCAACAGTGGTCAGAGAGAATAAACAAAACAATTAATTATCGACTGGTTCATTCCTTGTCATCCACTCCCAGCTTCTAGCAGTCAGAGGCTTAGGGATTACACAGGGCATGAAGTTACATCCTTGACCATCTTGGCTAATAGCCATTGATTAACCTAACTTCCATAGACTTGTCTAATTTTTTTTAATCTAGTTATACTGTTGGCCTTCACAGCATCCCCTGGCAGTGAGTTCCACAAGTTGACTAAGTTGTGTGAATTACTTCCTTAGTTTTTTTTTTAAAACCTGTAGCCTATTAATTTTATTGGTGATCCCTGGTTGTTGTGTTAGATGTGAGGATGAATAACATTTCCTTATTCATTCTCTCCATACCATTCATCATTTTATAGACCTCTATCATATTCCCTTTTGGTCATCTCTTTTCTAAGTTGAACAGTCCCAATCTTTTTAATCTCTTCTCAAATGGAAGATGTTTCATATCCTTAATCATTTTTGTTGCCCTTATCTGTACTTTTTCCAATTCAAATAGATAGATAGATATGGTCACCAGAACAGCAAGCAGTATTCAAGCTGTGGATGTAACATGGATGTATATAGTAGCAGTATGATATTTTCTGACTTATCAGGGCCGGGTCCAGGCACCAGCTCAGCAAGCAGATGCTTGGGGCGGACAAGGGGAAGGGGCGACACGTCAGGCTCTTCGGTGGCAATTCAGTGGCGGGTCCCTCGGTCTCTCTCCAAGGGAAGGACCTGCCGCCGAATTGCTGCTGAAGAACAAAGTGGCACGGTGGAGCAGCCGCCAATCGAGATCGCAGCATTTTATTTATTTATTTATTTATTTATTTTGTTGCTTGAAGCGGCAAAAACCCTGGAGCCATCCCTGCTTATTATCAAATGGTTCCTAACATTCTGATGTTCTGTGAGAATTCTGGAAGCAGGCTAGTTGGAAAGAAGGCAAAACACTTTTTTAAAACTGCATTAATCTCATCCTGAGACTACTTAGAAGACATTTAGTTCACACTAGACATACTCACATCTCACACACATCACCTTTTTCCTCATTTGAGTTCCCATACATGTTCTACCCTGAACCATACACTAAGTACTATAGTGAATGAAACAATGAATTCACACTCCTGTGGCTCTTTTGGGGTAATGTTGAGCACTAATTTGGCCCCTGAATCACTGATATCTGAGTATCACTGGTCTAGATACTTATTACTTGCATGTATGTAAACATACAGGAACAACCTTAATTATCCACACAATAATATATTTGTAACCTGTGTGCACTTTCCTCTGTTTAGTTCATTGTTTTTGCTAACACTTGGGCAAGGTCCTGCCTATTGATTTGTCTAATATCAAGAATACTTTTGAGTGCTCAGTAATTAATAATATTTGTTGATTTTAGTAGAAAAAAATAATATTTACTCCTGTTAATGCTGAAAAGCTAAAAGAAACAACACAGCTATGAAAGAGTGAGGTAGATTCTTTCCTGGCTCATGTATTGTCAACAGATTAATTCACAAAATCCAGATTAAAGCATCTTTATTTTTGGTAATAATTTGCAAACCAGAAAGAACTTATCTTGACATCCAGCTCCTAAATTGAGTTCTCACAATTGGTATTTAGAAAAACATCATTTTCCTTGTAAACTGAATGCAGAAATCATTAACAGACAAAAATATGAACCCCCCACATTGCCATTTTTAGAGAATTTTTTCAAAGAATAAATTAACATCAATGAGAACCAAGAGATACACAGATATATTTTAAAAGAGAGAAATGCATCAGTAATTCATGACACTAATTAGTGCTCTTTTCATTACTTCCTGATAATGGGAAATATGTGAGAAAAACATATTTTACTATAAACAGAGACAGATTGAAAAACATAAAAAGAACTTCTCATCTCATTTGTGTCTCTTCCTTGTCTTGGAAACAAAAAGAGAAATCAATAAGAACTGCCTTCTGTTATGGGAATGACAAATAGCATCTTTAATGGAAAATGTGTCATTCAAAGGCAGAGTAATTAAAATTTAAGTTCTTAAAAGTAGTTAGTCAGCTAACCATTACAAAAGCTAAATCTTAACTGCTTTAAAGTACAGGTGGTTTATGGACTTTCAGTACTTCAGTTCAGCAAACCGCTGTTGCTAATAGAGGCTGAAAAATGTTGATGGTAAGCACAATACATTTTTTCCATAACACTAATTGTACATCATTGTAATCTACAGATAGGAATTGTGTGCACTGCATGTAACAGAAGGCCAAGGAATGAGCCCAGAGGAACACTAACCAATTATCATTATGCCTAATGTTTATTTATTCAATTTGTATTGTAGATGCACTGTTTAAGAGCAATAAATCACATTCTAAGCTATTTATGAAAATATCTGAACAGAAGGGACTAGAGTGGGGAAACAGTTCTCAAAATATGAACTAGTCTGGCAGGATGCAGTCACCAAAGTGAGCCCCATATTCTGCTTGTCATTTTGATGGGGGGGTATAATAAAATAATAATGGTTCAAGATATGTAGTTGCTCATGCTAGGGTTTTTTTAGTCCAAATTATGCCTGCACGGGGCACATAGAGTGAAAAGAGTCCTCAGCCTAGGAATCTTGCGCTATGCGCAGCCATAGAACTGTTGCCTTCACTCCCAAAATGGATGTGGGGAGCGTTAGCGTTGCAGGTAGTGCTTTGCACAGAGTGGGCTGTTTGGATGGGGATGTGGCCATTTCCACTGGCTTGAAACTTGGGGAGTGTGCTGGAGAAGCACAGACTAAAGACACTATGCCTGCTCCCAACCACTCTAGGCCTGATGGCACCCACCATCATGGCTGCCGAGACAAGCAAAAGTTGGTTTCTATGTAGCAGATAGGCCTAGGTTATAAGCCTATCAGAGAATAAGAGGATCAGGGAAGATGAAGTAAAGTTTGCTCATTGATGTGGAAACAATGAGAGACATACACCATAGTATGATTAAATGCACAGGCTGCAATTTTATTAAGGCCTTCAACCAACAGGGAATCACTCCTCAAATTACCTGACAGGGCTGTTCCAGTGTGGATTTTGATGGCACCAGGTTCTGCAAATCTGAGGACAGTTATGAAAGCAATGCCCCCTCTGGCTTCCAGCCAGGATCCCTAGACAGACAGACAGACAGACCTGAGTGCCAGACTACTGCCTTCCTCCATGCAGGAGGTAGATGAAATGAGATAAGGGAACCAAATGCTGAACGAGACATAGAGACATACCCCCTCGCTGGGCCCATGCCCAGCAGCCCATTAGGTTATTGGGGCCTCATGTTAGACCCTTTTAAAACCATCCCTCTGCACTAGGACCTGTGAAAGTTGCAACAATGTAATATAAATTCTCAAAACTGGCCCTTCAGATGATTGAGGGAAGGAGAAAAATCCCTTCCAGACCCCAAAATTTGCCTAGCCCTCAGCATCATAAGAGATAAGAATGGGGCTGGACAGAGCCCAGTTGGCTACACCCCAGCAGCAAGAGAAAGCAAAACCCAGCCCTTTTTGCCCCCTCCATCAGGCAAGAGCCAATTAGTCAGCCCATCATGGCCCTACTGTCCAATGTCAGCAGGAGTCGGCAGCACAGGCTCTGCTATCTGGATACCATGTAAGATAGCCCATCCCCTCTCCCTCATGCCTTCATTACATGCCCCTGCATAGAGAAGTGGTGAGGGAACAGGAAAGAAGCAGCAATATTGCCTTCTTCTATACACACATGCTGTTGGCAGGGGGAACCAGAGATGCAGGTTTGGCACTGCCTCAGATTCATAGATTCATAGACTCTAGCACTGGAAGGGACCTCGAGAGGTCATCGAGTCCAGTCCCCTGCCCTCATGGCAGGACCAACCTGATAGACATTTATCTAACCTACTCTTAAATATCTCCAGAGATGGAGATTCCACAACCTCCCTAGGCAATTTATTCCAGTGTTTAACTACCCTGACAGTTAGGAACTTTTTCCTAA
>NC_133773.1:98344911-98363096 GCF_003597395.2 Chelonoidis abingdonii
ACACACACACACACACTGCAGATAGTTAGTTACCCCACAGATGCTGTATTTGCTCCTCCTTCACCTGGAGCACTCCCTTGTGAAACTCCCTGTTAGCAGCCCCTGTTCACAAAGCCCCCATTTGCACTGGCATTGGAACAATTTGTATAGTGGGGGTGCTGAAAGCCACTGAACAAACTATAAACCCTGTATATGATGGAAATCACTTCAAGCCAGGGGATGCTGCCACATCCTCAGTGCCCCTAGTTCTTCTTCAAGTGCTTGCTCATATCCATTCCAGTTAGGTGTGCGCACGCCGCATGCATGTTCGTCGGAAGATTTTTACCCTAGCAACACTCGGTGGGTCGGCTGGGCGTCCCCTGGAGTGGCGCCGCAATGGCGCCGGATATATACCCCTGCCGACCCAACCGCCTCTCAGTTCCTTCTTACTGCCCATGTCGGTCTTTGGAACAGTGCAGTGTGGTTTCACTGACCTCCACCTCCCTAGCTACTTGTAGTTCTCTAGTTATTTTGTTGTGTTCAAAGTTATATTTTTATTGTTCATAGTTGGTGTATAGTTAAGAGGGGTTTGGGGATTAGCCCCTTCCCCACACCCGGTTCACCGGGTTTCAGACCATGCTCGGCCTGTCATAAGCTGATGCCAACAGAAGATCCATACGACTCCTGCCTTAAGTGCCTCGGGGAATCTCACCTGACAGATAAGTGTCACATTTGCAAGGCTTTTAAGCAGAGAACAAAAAAGGAGTGGGACTTTTGGCTAAAGCAGCTCCTTCATCACCGAGCGCTGGTCAATTGGCGGGCAGAAGCACTCCTCGGTACCAGACCACGCCGGTACTGCCAAGGCCTCTTGGCACTGGCCGTCACCGGCACCGAAGTCGCCTTGGCACCACTCGCGCTTCCCGAGGTCGAGAAAGCCTAAAACTCCTGCTGCTTCCGTGCCTCCTGCCCCACAGCCAGAGAGCTCATCTAAGTTGGATCGCCCGGCACCGACACCTGCCGTGGCACTGACGACGTCGGCACTGTCAAGTCCGGTGCCTGACAGCTCCCCGGCATGCGCCATGGTTGAGCTTACTGTTCCCTCCATGCCGGAGACATTCTCAACGGCGAGGGATCTGATTGCCATGACAGAGTCGATGCTGCCTCAATCCCCAGCACCACTGGTGCGAGTAATACAGTCTATCGGCAAGCCTGCCTTGATAAGACCATCCTCTGTCAGCACAGCAGAGCAGCACCGTTCACGATCACGGTCCCACAGACTCTCCAGGTCCTGTCGGCTCTCCCGCTCCTGACGCCGCTCACAGTCCTAGTACCGTTCTCCTTCTCGGTACCAGTCGCACTCGCGGCACTGGTCGGTATCCCGTTCACTGGCCCACTACTCTCGGCACCGTTCCAGCTCCTGGCATCACTCCAGGCACCGTGACTCCCGTAGCCACTCCCGACGTCGAGCCTTGAGATCTCGGTCGACCTCCAGGCACCGCTCCGATCACGGGTCCCGATCTCATTCCCGGTACCAGTACGCCTCCTGGTACTGGTCCCCGGTGCCGAATAGGGCAAGGTTCACTAGAGACAGAGACTGTGCCCAGGGCTTTTCAGCACATCCATGGCCATCCAGACACACATCAGTGTCGTGGATAGCTCTTATGCTCAGGACCGCGATTCTGATGTGCCCACCAGAGTCTTCCAAGAGACCCAGGACAAAGGACCCCATCAGTGGTCTTTCTGGACACCTTGGGCATGCCACCAGGCCCAAGGCATACCAGTAGTTCCGTCCCGCTCTGTCTCATCAGAGCACCGAGTGCCAGAGGCGACGGTTAGTCTTCCTCCCCGACTGCTGCGGAGGAAGCCCCAGTTCACCCACAGGGCTCCCAGGTTCCTCTGGAGCAGGAGATCGCCCAAGAGCAACAGGCCACCCAGGACCCGCTCGTTGCCGGCATCTCCTCTTCCTCTTCTCCAGATGAGGTGGTGGCAGGAACCTCCTCCTTGGGCCCTCCTCCAATCGACCTGAGAGCCCATCAGGACCTCCTAAGGAGGGTAGCACTCAATATGAACCTCCAGGTGGAGGAGGTCCCGGAGGTAGAGGAGCCGGTAGTGGACATTCTATCGGTGGATACCCCCACTAGAGTAGCCCTACCGTTTATTCGGACCATCCAGGCCAATGCCGATACTATATGGCAGTCCTCAGCCTCTATCCCTCCTGCAGCCAGGGGAGTCGAGCGTAAATATATGGTGCCCTCTAAAGGGTACGAGTTTTTGTATGTCCATCCTCCTCCCTGCTCACTAGTCGTCCAGTCCGTTAATGAGAGGGAATCCCATGGCCAGCAGGCTCCAGTCCCGAAATCGAAGGAGGCTAAGCGAATGGACCTACTCGGCCGCAAGGTGTACTCAGCAGGGGTCCTACAGCTCCGGGTAGCAAATCAACAAACCTTGCTTAGCCGCTATAATTATAACACCTGGGTGGCAAAGGGTAAGTTTATGGAGCTTCTCCTTCAAGACTCCTGCCAAGAGTTTGCTGGCCTCTTGGAGGAAGGGAAAAAGGTGGCCAGAACTTCCCTCCAGGCCTCGTTGGATGCAGCAGACTCAGCAGCCAGGACTCTGGCCTCGGGTGTTGCCATGAGGCGCATCTCATGGCTTCAGGTTTCAAACCTCGCACCGGAGCTGCAGTATACCATTCAGGACTTGCCCATTTTGATGGTAAAGGCTCTTCTTCTCGAAAAGACTGACCCCAGGCTGCAAAGCCTGAAGGACAACAGGTCATAATGCGCTCTCTCGGCATGCATACGCCGGTGACCCAATGCAGGCCTTTCCGTCCCCAGCCTCACTGCCCATACTCTGTGCCTAGACAAAGACAGGACTTTGGCAGGCAGCGCGGCTGAGGTGGTCGCAGACGACCGTCAGGACCCCAAGGGGCCAAAATCAAGGTCCCTCGAAACCGAAACCACCACTGGGACCAAAGACGAACTTTTGAAGGTGCGGCCCGAGGGCGGCGTACCAGTTACAGGCCAGGATCCCTCTCCTCCTCCCTTCTCCAACCGTCTCTCCTACTTCCTCCCGGCGTGGTCCCAGTTAACTTCAGATCGCTGGGTCCTACGCACGGTGGAGTATGGGTACCACCTCCAATTTATTTCAACCCTGCCCTCCCACCCTCCAACCCTGTCCCTCTTCAGGGACCCCTCTCACGAGCAATTCCTCTTACAAGAGTGCAGACGCTCCTCGCCATAGGAGCTATAGAGGAGGTACCGATGGACGAAAGGGGCAAGGGGTTTTACTCCCATTATTTCCTAATCCCAAGTCGAAGGGAGGTCTCAGACCTATCCTAGACCTGCGAGGACTCAACCAGTTTATGATAAAGTTGAAGTTCGCATGGTATCCCTGGGGACCATTATCCCATCCTTGGATCCTGGAGACTGGTATGCCGCCCTCGATATGAAGGACGCGTACTTTCACATCACCCTCTTTCCTCCGCACAGGAGATACCTCCGCTTTGTAGTCAACCGTCAGCACTTCCAGTTTACGGTCCTGCCGTTTGGCCTTTCTACAGCCCCAAGGGTATTTACAAAGTGTATGGCAGTAGTCGCCGCCTACCTCCGCCGACGTCGGATACACGTTTTTCCTTATCTGGACGATCGGCTCATCTGAGGGGCCTCCGACACAAGTCACTCAGCATGTGGGCATTGTCAAGGACCTATTCATACGTCTAGGCCTGATGATCAATATAGAAAAATACACTCTGGTTCCCACGCAGAGGTTAGACTTCATAGGAGCTATCCTGGACTCCAATCTAGCCAGAACTTGCTTACCACAGCTGCAGTTTCAGGCGATAACAACAATCATCCAAGGTCTACAGAATTTCCCGATGACCTCGGGTTGCACTTGTCTCAGTCTCCTGGGTCACATGGTTGCCTGCACTTTTGTAACCAAACATGCCAGATTCCACCTCCGTCCTCTCCAAGTTTGGGTCAACTCGGTATACCGCCCGGGCAGGGACCTGATAGAAACAATAGTCACCATTCTCTCGAGCACCCTAGGCTCCCCAGAATGGTTGCTAACACCCTCCCTTGTGTGTGCAAGGATGCCGTTCCATCTGCCCCAGCCCTCAATGTCTCTGATGACGGACGCGTCATCTCTCGGCTGGGGTGCTCACCTCAGTCATCTTCGTACTCAAGGCCTTTTGTCTTCTCGGGAGCTGGCATTACACATAAATGTCTGAGAACTGAGAGCAGTCCGCCTGGCATGCCAGGCATTCCAGCAACAGTTGCGAGGCCATTGTGTCTCAGTGTTTACAGGCAACACAACAGCCATGTACTACATAAACAAACAGAGAGGGACACGATCCTCCCCCCTTTGTCAGGAGGCCATCCAACTCTGGGACTTTTGCATAGCCCACTCCATAGATCTGGTAGTGTCCTTTCTCCCAGGCATTCGGAACACCCTGGTGGATCGACTCAGCAGGTTTTTCCTGTCTCATGAGTGGTCAATCCGCCCGGATGTTATGCATTCTGTTTTCCAGAAGTGGGAATTTCCCCACATAGACCTGTTCGCTTCCTGAGAGAACAGGAAATGCCAGATGTTCTGCTCCTTCCAAGGTCTCTCCCCGGGATTGATCTCGGATGATTTCCTGATGCCGTGGAAGAGCCAGCTCCTTTATGCCTTCCCACCGTTCCCTCTGGTTCACAAGGTCCTGCTGAAACTCTGCAGGGACAGAGTGCGCATCATCATGATCGCTCCAGTGTGGCCCAGGCCACACTGGTACATCACATTGCTTGACCTGTTGATAGCCAGCCCAATTACCCTTCCACTCCACCCAGACCTCATAACTCAGGACCACGGCAGGCTTCGCCACCTGGACCTGCAGGCTCTTCACCTCACAGCGTGGCTGGTGCATGGCTAAACCAGTCAGAGTTACGTTGCTCTGAATCAGTAGGACAAGTTCTCCTGGGCAGCAGGAAGCCTTCCATCCGGCCAACGTACCTACACAGTAAGAAACTCTAGTGCATGCCAGCAGGTCCATACACGCAGGAATGGGTATGAACTCACCTCTCAGAACCAAGGAAGCCAGTGACTTAACAGCCACAATGGACTGTGAGTGTTTAATCATTCCTCAGAGCGTATAACAATCCATTCTTGTTAGACTTTCCCTGCCCTTTTATTTCAGTTAAAAATAATTTGTCTTTCCTTTGAGTGTTCCTTGCTGCTATTTCCTGCATGAAGGGATAAAGAATGTGAGAATATCATGGACTGACTTTGCTCTATAGAAATGAACTCCTAATAAGCAGATATATGTCAGGTGATCTTTCTGAAAACAATCCCGAAATTGGATTCCTCTGGAGTGTCTTTTCTTCATATTCTTTCCTGAACTGCTATCTACAGTTCAACATACAATACCTGGTATATAAACTGTGATGCAGGAAACATTTAAAGGGCTTTCCTGTGAAAACTTGTCCTCATTTAATTGTTCATTTCTGAAGCTGTTGCTTGACTGAGCCAGGGAATGCATACATGAGTTAATAAAGGCCACACTTCAGTACTACTTTCCAGTTCATTAACTTCTCTTCCCCAGTGTCTAGATAATTAACTCCTGCTGCATCCCTAGAGTGATGCCTAAGGCACAAATAAAGGCAGAGCCAGGGCTGGCCTTAGGGAAAATGGTACACTGGGCCAGATTGTATTTTGGCGCTCACCCCCTGGGCTCCCTGGGCTTCCCACCCCACCTCCCAATCACGTCTGGGCCCCACTGCCTTTCCAGTGTTTAATTTGTATTGAAAGAGGTGCCAGAGCTCATCCCTGGCACAAATTAAGCACTGGCAAGGCGTCCTGATACTGGCAGGTGCTGCCAGAGTGCCCAGCTCTGAAGGCAATGCCACCAGCAGCAACTGTGCAGAAGTAAGGGTGGCATGGTATATGGTGTATTGCCACCTTACTTTTGTGCTGCTGCTGTGGCTTGTGGTGCCTGGCGCTTGGCATGTGGCTCAAGAGTGTGTGCTGGGAGAGTGTGAGACAGAGACAGTCTGTGCATATGTCTGAGCGAGAGTGTGTGTGTATTGGGGGAACATGAGAGACAAAGTGTGTGCGAGAGAGAAAGAGAAATGCAGTGTGTGCTCAGGGAGTGTGAGAGAGACAGTATGTGTGTATGTATGTGTGCATAAGAGATGACAGAGTGTGTGTGTGTGTGTGTGAGAGAGAGAGAGAGAGAGACAGTGTGCATTGGGGAAGTGTGAGAGACAACGCGCTGTCCCTTTAAGCAGAGCTTCACTCACCAGTCTGAAGGCTTGTTCAGACTGCAGCAGCTGCCAGCAGCCTCATCTCACTCCTAAGCCCTGTCCCCCGACCCCAGCACACTGGAGATGGGGTACAAGGGTAGGAGGGCAGGGGGAGGGGGAACTCCAACATCAGCATCCCCCTTTCCTCCCCCACTTCACATAGCAAACAGGAGGATCCTGGGAGCAAGGCAAGGGGCAGAAGCAGAGTAGCAGTAGAGGGAGGGGCACCCCTGCTTCAGAGGTGCCCTGCTTAGAATGGCGCCCCAGGACTTCACCCAGTTTGCCCATACCTAAGGCCGGCCCTGGGCAGAGTCACCTGAAAAAGTAAAAGAGATCGCTTCCGTACTGCTTTCTTGGGTAGACAGGCCACAACCCAACCCTGAAAGAAATGATCCTGGGAAAGAAAAGAGGGAAGAAGGTTTAAGTGATTATACTGTGAGGGTTACAGGAAACTGTATTACAGTCTTCAAGAAAAATACAGCAGCTATTTGTCTTAATTGGGCAAAATCCATATTTTGTGGAACATTTGTATTATCTATGTCAGAGATACTGCACACATCATTTAAAAAGCAAGTTTGGCAATATAGGTTTAGTGAGAATTGGGCTCCATTTAAACATGCTATTCCTCTTTTAACATATTATCTTTAGATGCGTACAATGTCATAGAGCTTTATGCCTCCATAGTTTCTATTTGAAGGATGTACAATGCATCTTCTGGGCCTGATTCACCTCTAGAGGCACCCACTCCTGTACCCATGTGAGTTGTTCTGCTGAAGGAAGATTCACCCCAGGCAAAGGCACCATTTTCTCTATCCATGTCTCTGTACTCCACATTGGTGGAGTCTGCCCAGGGCTTGAGTTGTTCAGCATGTGACCTTGAGTCCCTGACCATACACTCTGCCTGTCCAGCCCTGTCTACTTTATGGGCAGACATGCAAAATCCCATCCCCTTGATGAGCACCACCTGGGCAAGTGCTCCACTTCCCAGAGTGTGCAGTCCAGGTTCTGGTGGCTTCCAGGCATCTGGGCCACTGTAAATTACCTCCCACTTAGAAGTTTTTAATTGTAGGTGGACTGGTGTCCTCATTTCATACAATCCCACCACTGTTTTTGGCTTGCCTGCTAAAACCATCAAGGACTAAACAATCCTGGACGCCAAGGGATTGTCTACATAGTGCTTTACTCCACATCAAAGGGATGTACAATGCGTTGAGCATTAGCTAGCCCATGTGGAACCTGCTAGCACATGCTAAAAGTTCTCTAGTGCATATTAACATAGCACTGTTTGAAATGGGACGATGTAAATGCACAGTAAGAAACTCTAGTGCATGCCAGCAGGTCCATACAGGCCAGAAAATGTGTGACGCACTAGTGTGGATTAAAAATTTACACCGGTCTCTCTGGGATGGACTAAATCACAATGTAGACAAGGCAATAAGCCATCAGTTCCCATCTCCTGGAGGTAGTCACTTCAGGTCAGCAGTGAGGTACATTTACACGCATTGTAGATGCCTTTACTAATCCTACTTTAGGGCACTTTGGGCTCCAGCGCTGTCGATCTAGCTTTGTCATGACTATTCTCTTCACCCACATATACAAATATTTTGTAAAATTAGAAAAAAAGAACAGGTATTCAGGAAATAAGGTTAAATAAAGTGAACAAACAACGTCCAACAACTTTATATCAGATAAAGAGTATTCTAATGTGTCTTACAATGAGATTGATGTATAGCAGCATGAACAATTCTCCAATACAAATGGGTGCTGTCGACCAAGAAATCAATCCTATAGTGCGTAGAAAACTGAACTGTTCTTTGAATTTCTCATACAAATACCAACATGTAACCTATCCACAACATTATTACATCCTGCTGTGTTGTTGCTTTCCTTATTCTCATGTTTGACAGCACAGGAAATAAATGATTTATTGAAATAACACTTTTCAAATTGCCTTTTGTTTGTTGTGGGCGGAGGAGTTATGTAACTAAACTCTTATTGCAATGTACGTAGTTCAAAATGACAACATCCTTCCAACAAATAAAACCTAAACTAGTAAATCATACACAGATTGGTGAATTTTACCCTGCTGCTTTAAAAATCATGTTTAGGGCTTTTATTTTCAACTATAGTTAGATGGAATGTTCTGTTGAAATGTTTTGTTAATGGAAAATGCAGTTTCTGCAAAATCAAAATTTTCCAAGAGAAATGTTTTTTGCTGAAAGTTTTTGTTTTCAAGTCAACTCTGACTGAACCACAGCAGTGCATCAGGGAGTTGTGTGGCCATGATGCATTATGTCTGGTCTAGACCTGCCAGAGAAACCGGACCATGGAGGAAAATGAGGCATGAGGTGGCACAAGGCCCCCAAAATACAACTCCAGTGAGGGACTGCAGCAGCTCAGGCAAGTACAGCTTGATGTTAAACCAAGCTAAAATAAAGTGGTTTGGTTTGGTTCAACAAACTGAAACAAAATGTTTCAATTCACAAATGTGCATTCTTTTGATCACAAATGTCAAAACAAAACATTTTGAGATTTCCAAATTAAAGTGTTTTGGAACTTTCCGTTCTCTCCCCCCACCCCCACCCCCCAATGTTGATATTTCAGCTCTTTGTTCTGATTAGGGCTGAAAACAAATTTTGAAATATCAGAATTTCCCCATGGCTGGAAAATCTGGTTTTCAACCAGCTTTATTTTCAACCTAGTATGGAATTTTACATATCTTACTCTTCAGTTCTAACAGTGCCCAGTTATACATAGCGTACATCCCGTGCTTAGGTAAATACATGCAATAGCTCTAATCTTACGCTACGCCATTCTCATGTTACTGTACTGAAGTCAGTGGCCCATCATTTGCAGCAGGAACCCAGGATACATGCTGGTAAGGTCATGCAACATTTCCACTGAAGTAAAAAAATGTTATGCACACAGAGTTAGTGAAAGACCCCAGATAGGTCACACATTGACTTGTTTTGCCCTTCAAGCTGATGTGTGAAACTATTTTAAATGATGAAAACAAGGAATGTACCACCCCTGAAATTTGTATTTGGAGAAGACTCTGCAGTGCTACCTATAGTGACAACATCCAACATGGTAACTTAGGGTACCTGGCAAAATAAAGGCCATTTTCTTTCTTAATGGAAGATGGGCATGCATACCTTGCTGTGAAGGCGGGTGTGGGAGACCTTGGGTATTTGAAGTCAATGGGAGCTTTGCTATTCACTTCAAGTACCGCTTACTCTAGTCAAAAAGTTCTACATGCAGTGCCATGCTATTATCTATTAGATTATCTTCCTCCTTCTCCTAAGTACATACATGGTACGTTCAGAAAAATAATAATGAAGATTAGACAAATTCAAATATTTGGCCAAGCACTTGAAGTCAGTGGCTCTGAAGGTCTCAACACTTCACAGGAGTGCTCAGCCCCTTGAAGGACTGGGTCTCACAATTTATAGGCAGTTTCAATATTTTTCAGGTACCCCCTCACAGTCACGAGTCAGGTTTCTCAGTACCAATCCGCCACTAGTTAAGATAGCTTTTAAACAGTATTCTATTCACACAGTGGAACTTCCCCCAATAGGCTACATTTACATTTTGTCCTCTAGATGACAGTGAAGGTAAATTCCTCTTCATCTAATTAAAGATATTTAATTTACCCCCTTTCCTCTACACAAATAACAAAGCCTTGATTAATCAGCTGTACAGTAAGAGTAAACACTCTGCTTCACTTAATTAAAAATTAAATTCCTCTTGAGGGATGATTACAGCAGGGAGCTGGTATATGCCTTTGCTAAATAGGTGTTTCTTCCATGACACAGTTAGAGGTAGACCACTGGGAACTCTGTATCAATATAAACAGAAATTTGTTCAGACATTCAATTAGGACTTTACACATGTTCATCCTCCTCTGAGAAGAGGTGTTCATAGAAAGGCCAATGGAACTTTCAAGAATTTGGAGGTTAGAGCTGTGTTATTTGGTACATGATATATTTGGTGTATTTTCATGGCATTTGGTGCCCTTTTAATGAATATTTGTAATGTCTATACTTTGTTCAAAATTCATTCTTTTTTAAAGGTGCTGCCCAAGGTTTTGCATGCTTCCGTGTGGGATGTTTTCCGTTTCCTCCCACACACACACACACAAATTAAAATCTAATAAACTTAATTAAGAAAATATTGAACAAGAATTTTCATGAATATCTTTTCTTCTCCATTTCCCTCCCTCTGATAAAATTTGGATCACAGGGTACTTTTTCTGTTCCTTTCATCCTCTTCTTGGCAACTAGATCATCATTAATCTTTTGTGCAGGCTACACATTATCCCATGGGTTGCAACATGGGAAAGAGAGCAGGATCTGCAGAGCCACTACTTACCCACCTCCATGCAGGTGAGTGGGGCAAGGCAGGGACTGGACTGGACTGGACTTAGCTCCACCCCCTCTCTGCCCCAGCCAGCATAGACTGTGGTAGCAGAGTGGGTGACATACACTGCACTGGGTACAGGTGCACTTCCTCCCCAGTACAGTGAGGAGACAGATCATAATGCTCTGCTACTTCGGGGCCACAAAACTGTGTACTTTCTCTTGCTCAGGTAACAGTCTAACCAGTCCCTTTGAGAACACATAGGGGAATAACCTGCTCCCCTAGAACTAAAAATCTGATTTTGAGATTATTTTTCCCTGGATAACAAGAGTGGGAATTCACGTGCAATTTTAATTTCAATGCTAAGCTGAGGACTCTTGTAAAACATCCCTGGTGGCTAAACATCTTGTGATCCAGGCATGTAAAATGTGAGCACTCTGTGAATTAGTAGTACAATATCAGGATTATTATTTATTTTCCCAAGTACTATACGTGCAAGGTAAATAGACCATAGCAATACCATTACACACGTTCCTACTCTCACTTTAGAGACAATCAATATCAATTATCAAATTCGCAGCAGGAGAGAAAGGTGGTGAAATTGCTCATAAAACAAATTTACAAAGTCAACCCAGTAGTTTATATGTACCCTTTTATTTTTAAAAATGTATATAAATAATTGTTCTAAAGGAAATTTTATCTGAATGATCATAAAATTGCTTATGTGTGACATCACGGACATCCATTGTACCTTACTATATTTCATGGAAATAATGAAGGTAATTGGGTTCTTATTTTAATGAAGGTTTTTGGTTTTTTATCCCATTGTAATCTTAGGCTGTAAACTGTTTGGATTAGGACCATTGTCTTGTATTTGTCTGCCAAGCACATACAAATACCAATATCCCCCATTAAAATAAAATCGCATCCATCTTGATTAGCCCAACAGTAAACGTTTCAAATGCCAATTGCAGTTAAAAAGCATAGGCAGAGATTGTCCTCAGCTGCAGGAATAGCAAATGGAGAGGATCTGGTGGAAGAAAGCCTTAATGGAGATTTCTCCCATTCATTCTGTCATGTGGGTGACGGTGCCTTCCATCCCCCCCTCCCCACACACACACACTGAATATACAACAAGTCTGCTACCAAACCTTTCACATTTCCGAAGAGCCCTCACACCCCTGGAGATAGCACAGCTCCAAAAAAATTTTAAAAATGCCAACCCTGCCAGGGACTCACGAGACAGTAACTGTTCCCAGAGCACTGGGGGTTCCCAGGTACTGACGGTATGTCTACACTGAAATGTAAGCCTAGGTCTGTGGGTCTATAATGCTCAGATTTGGTGTTTCTAAGACCATATTTGAGTGTCCACACTGATTAGTCAGCCTGGATTTACAGTTTCTGGACTTGGGTTTCACACCCTCACTCACATGACCACACTTCACTATATAGTCCTGAGGCAAACCAGCCTATTCAAGGCTTCCTAGTGCCCTACCCAACTGTAGCTGCTCTAGCCCTTGGTTCGTAATGCACTATGGGAAAACTTGATTACCCATCCCATGGTACTTTACTGAAAGTTATTTCAGCCCACCAACACATCCAGCCAAGCCAGCTTTTTGGGTCTACATACTCCGAGCAACCGGAGCCAGCAGCATGGAAGAGACACAATTTAAGGAACTTGTCTTCCTTGTGCTTTCTCTCTTTTTCCAGACACAGGCAGAGCACTCATGAGACACTTTTGGACCTTTCAATGATGTTTTCTGACCTCCCTAAGGCACCTATCAGAGGAGGAGGATACAGACATGGCAGACTCCAACTGGCTAATGTGGCTCATGACTCTCAATATAGCCGCTGATGTCCCCTATGTAGACTGGTACTTCTGGAGCTAGGCCACAAGTACAGATTGGTAGGATCACATCATCATGCAGACGTAGGATGACCAGCAATGAGTCCACAACTTTGGCATGAAGAAATTCATATTTCTGAAGATTTGTGAGCAACTTGCTCTGACTTCCAGCATCTGAACACATGCATGAGGGAGGCCATGCTGGTCCAGAAGTGGACTGGTATAACCATCTCGAGGCTGGGCACTGCTGACTGCTGCATGTCCATTGCTAACCAGTTTGGTGTTGGCAAGTCAACTGTGGGGCTGTGGTGGCAGAGGTTTCTAGGGTAAAAGGCATGTGATTTACCCAACGGAGGTGAGTATAAACAATGTCCCTGAAATAATTGCCAGTTTTGAGCAAATGAGGTTTCCTTACTGCACCAGGGTCATTAGTGGAACTCAAGTACCTATAGTTTGCCCTCCTCAAAGAGCACATAAGTACATCAACCCACAAAGGGTACTACTCCATTGTTATGCAGGCCCTTGTTAACCACAGAGGCCGATTTATGGATGCTAGCATGTGCTGCACTGGAAAGGTGCCATGGTTTTCTGCCCATCAGGAGTCTACAGTCATGGACAGGCTAGGATGTTTTTCCCACTGAATGACATTGTCATAAATGCATTAACTGTCCCAACAGTTATTCTAGGAGACCCATGTATCCCCTTTTGCCTTGGATTATGAAACCATGCCCTGATCTCAGAGCAGAGGCGGCTCTAGCTTTTGTGCCACCCCAAGCACGGCAGGCAGGCTGCCTTTGGCGGCTTGCCTGTGGGAGGTCCCCAGTCCCATGGATTCAGCAGTGCGCCTGCAGGAGGTCTGCCGGTCCCATGGCTTTGGCATACCCACCACCGAATTGCTGCCGAATCTGCAGATCTCCCGCAGGCAAGCCTCCGAAGGCAGCCTGACTGCCGCCCTCATAGGGACCGGCAGGGCACCCCCTGTGGCTTGCCACCTCAGGCACACGTTTGGAGCGCTGGTGCCTGGAGCCGCCACTATCTCAGAGGCCCTGGCAAAAGAAGGTTGAATTACCCTCTCAGCAGGTGTAGAATCAGGGCCGGCACTACTATTTAGGCAACCTAGGCAATGGCCTAGGGCGCCAGAATTTTTTAGGGGGGCGCTATTTTGCCAAGGGGGAGGCATGCGGGTCCAGTGGACCTACCACAGTCATGCCGGCGGATGGTCTGCTGCTGGAAAGGCTCCGGTGGAGCTGCCGCAGTCATTTCGGCGGACGGTGCGCTGGTCTAAAGGCTCCGGCGGACCTACCACAGTCATGCCTGCGGCAGGTCCACTGGAGCCTTTAGACCAGCGGACCACCCGCCAGCATGACTGCAGCAGCTCCACCGGAGCCTTTCCAGCAGCGGACTGTCCGCCGGCATGACTGCGGTAGGTCCACCAGACCCGCGGGGGGTGGCGAAATGGCCGTCCGCCTAGGGCGTCAGAAATCCTGGCGCCGCTCCTGTGTAGAATGGTAGCTGAATGTGCATTTGGCAGACCACTTGTGCTGTTTTACAGAATCATTTGGATTCTAGTGTTATCAATGCTGCCCACATTATTGTGGCTTATTGTGCTCTTCACAATTTCTGGGAAGCCAAAGCTGAGCATATTCCTCCAGAGTAGAGCCATGACATTAATGGTTTGCTGAACCAACACACTCCGCCATAAAATGCACCTGTCATAACAAGAGGAGGATGCACAATGCAACAGGAATCAGAGATACTTTGGGGGCCCACATTATGGGCTTGCTTGGACCAATGGAAGAAGGAGAATGGTTCATATATGAGTGCATCTGTAATATCAGCTGCAATATAAACAGTAAACGAAGTGCTATCACTGTATGCTATGCATGGGGGGCAATGACTGTTATGAGTTTTTAGTTGTGGATTACATGACTGTTTATACTTTTTTTAAAAAAAAACTTGTGGATAACAACTGTGGATTTTAATTATGGATCTGAAAAGCAACATCAAGAGAGATAAGGTGGGGTAAGGTAATATTTTTTGGACCAATTTCTGCTGGTAAAAGAGACAAGCTGTGTAGCTTAAAAGCTTCTCTCTTTCACTCGTTGAAAAAGGTATTATCTCCTCCACCTTGTTGCTCTCATATCCTTGGATCAACACGGCTACAACAACATTACAAACACAATATATTGAGATATGTTATTTGCATAAGACTTCCCAGTTATGCCTTATGATATCTTTATTCTTTGACATACATTTGTTGTATGATGTGATGCAATGATGGTAATAAACTTTCTTAATGAATTCAAGGACTTTATTCATTAACATGGTTGCATTACAAAATGACAATATTAAAGACCTGACAAGCTGGCCAGCTTCTATAAAAAGAACAAACCAGAAATAAAATAAAGTTCATAACACAAACATTAAACAGTACAAAACAGTGAAACCAGTGCAGAAAAAAAGGAAACTCTCCTACTCCTGGGTATCCCTGGCCCTATTCTCCTTTCTCACTTGGAGCTGCTGCATGGAGATGGAGGATTGCACGGGGATGGAAGACTGCTTCGGGTAATGTTCAATCCTGTTTGCATAGGATCCCCGCCCATAGAATTGTCCAGTGGTTCCTGCTCTTCAGGACACAGTACCATGGAGCTCACTCAGGACATGGTGCTGACTCAGAAGGTGAGAGTGGACCAGGAGCCTGTACTCTCACAGCCATTAGCATATGCAGCCTATCAAACAGGTTTCTGCTGCATTCTGTCCTCCTCCCTCAAGCAACATTCTTGCTCAAGAAACTGCTTCAAGTCTCTCATCGCACTCTGCAGCCTCTCTGTCTTTCAGCTTGCTATGAATCTTTCTGTCTTTGGTGCTGTAACTGCTGATTGGCCCTCTTCACACTTCCTCTTTGACCACACCATTTCAGTGCAACACCCCAAACTCCTGTTGGATTGTGGCTGGGTTGCAGAGGGGAAAGAGCCTGAAAACAGAAATGAAACAGTACAGTATTGTCTCAGTATTTCTGAAAAGGTTCACTACATCAGCAGCAGAAGTGCCTTTAGAATCTCAAGGCCAAACAATGATACTGTGTAAAAATCTGCTTTAATATATTCTGAGAGTAACAGTTAAGTTCCCAGATATGCCTTGGACACAATTGAGAGATAAAGTATAAATCCTTCACACATAATTTTAGGGTGAAAATTATAAATGATGTAGCTTTAAAAATTACAGACCATTTCAGTTTTTTTGAGGGAAGGGGGTGGCAGGGCCGGCTCCAGGGTTTTTGCCACCCCAAGTGGCGGAAAAACAAAAAAAAGCCGCAATCGCGATTGGCAGCACTTTGATGGCAGCTCCACCGCACCGCTTTCTTCTTTGGTGGCAATTCGGTGGCAAGTCCTTCCCTCCAAGAGGGACCAACAGACCCACCGCCAAAGAGCCTGAAGTGCCGCCCCTTCCCCTGGGCCGCCCCAAGCACCTGTTTGCTGAGCTGTTGCCTGGAGCCAGCCCTGGGGGGTGGCAACACTTACTGGGGTTTACTGCTTATGGCTTCACAGTCCTTTCAGGCGTTCAGCATTCTGGAGGACATAATAATTCTGGAGATTCCTGAATGACAAAGGGATATTCTAGCCCACAATACTGGAGGCAAGTCAACTGTGTATGAGTGGAGTGGGCTGCTGACCTACAGAGGAGGACCTGGAAAGTATGCCCTTCCCTAACTATGCCCATCTGCAGTTCTGACTGTGGGAAAAGTTGCACCCAGATTGTATCAAAGTCATAAGGGAATCACCAGGATGCTGCACTAGCTTATAGATTGGAGAAGCAGCCACAGAAAGCGAGAAGGATCTGTTCTGTAGCCCTGGGTCCTTACTTATTGCTTGTATGTCAACCACAAAAAGATCAGTTAATCAGACTTCCTGCTGATGCAGTGACTTTCACCCTTAACATGACATATACTGTGTTTTCAGACACTGAATATGGGATTGTCATGAATTGTGTATTTTACCAGTGATTTCTTGTCTTCAGAAGTGAAGGGCCTGTTTCTCCACTGCCTCATTCCTGTTTTATGCCAATGTAACTCCACTAATCTTAGTGGAAATATACTGGAATAAAGCAGTGGAGAAACATGCTTCAAGACTTGAATGCATTGTACTCCTTCCTATCTACTACTTTTCAAGGTGACACTTTGGCATCACTATAACACTGTGCTTTCCAGGTTTGTCCATAAAAAGTACAAAGACATCCATCATTTTCTAAGGCACTGCCAACTTGAAAGTGTCATGTTGGTACTTTTGAATGTGCAATATATAATTTTTCTACATTTGGTTCCTTAAAAGCCCCATCCTTAATCCTTTATCTCTAATTTAGACAACTAATTGCTTCAGACAAATTACATCATTCCCTTTCATATTTCCCTATATGCTAAATGCTGATAAGTAACCTCCATTTATCAATGATATTCAGCTTTACATTAATTATATTTCAAGGCACACACAAATCATCGTGCAGTACACTTTTTAGTGATGCACAAATGAACCACATATTAAATATGAGGCAAATATGAAATATTTAACTGAAACTGAGTGAAATACTGAATCCTGAGCAGAGACAAAAATAATCCATTCAAATTAATTCTAGTATTTTTAATTACTGTTATTTTTACTTCAGTTGTCTCTCAAAAGTTACACTTTTTGAACTACAGCAACTGGGATTAAAGATTCGGATATATGGGGCCTACTTGACTCTTTCTGAATAGCCACAGTTATCCTGTGATTTGTAACGCTCTGCTCTCTCCTGTTAAAACCAGACGTTGTTTTTAACATGAAAATCAGTAATTTACTAATGCCTGTTAGAACTTTATTTCATTTCTTTATATGTGCTATATTGCATTCATTTAACTGGCTTCCCTGTACCATAAAAATTAAGAATAACATTTCTCTTAATCCGATTATAATTAGGATGGCAATTGAAGGAAACGGAAACTATTGCAAAAAAATATTATCTTGGATATATTTGTAAATTTAAAGCCTGGCATTTAATAAGCAATTTGAGAGTAAGTTAAACATACTTAGCTAGATTCTCCAGATAACACCTGTGTCCTTCCATTTCTGTGCAAGACCTCATTAGCCACACAAGGCTATGAATCTCGAATCCTTTTCCACTTAAGTAAATTTAGCACTGTGAAGAAGCACTACAAGGTGGGCATTTCATGTTAATGAACTCTCCTTCTCCCCATGGTACATTCTTCGTATTTGAGAAGATTAAAAATTGACCCTTTGCGAGGAATATATATATGTTACACAAGATAGTAGTCCTGCAGCAATTAGAATCATTATCCGTATAAACAGTCCAGGATAAACAGTCACTTAGGACTGTGTTTTCTAGTAGGTCAGACTCTGAAGCTATTTTTATGTGAGTTAAAGACACCTCTACCTGACCCCAATCCTTCTTTGTTTGATTGAGGGCAACAGGCTCTGGGTCAAAAGTTTCTTTTCTCTTTAACTATATTGGAGACAGCAAGATTGCTGAAGAAAGATTTAAAACATTGCAGGAAAAGAATTTCTCAGACTTATAGTAGATTGTAATTGAGCTGCTCAGACTTAACATGTTACTTACCAAAGCAGTACAGGGCTGCCCAGAGGAGGGCAGGGGCAAGTGGGGCAATTTGTCCCAGGCCCTGGGCTCCGCAGGGGACCCCAAGAGAACGGGTGAGGCTCCAGCCCCCGCCCCTC
>NC_133773.1:98364258-98381124 GCF_003597395.2 Chelonoidis abingdonii
TGGCCATTGTCGGTAGACAGGATACTGGGCTGGATGGACCTTTGGTTTGACCCAGTATGGCTGTTCTTATGTTCTAAGCTAAATGAACCCAAAGTTATGGAGACAGATATGAGCCAAGGAAGCCAGCAAAGTATCAGAAACCTGGAAAAATCTCTGACTGGATAGGCTCAGGCGTTTGGTCACAAGCTGAAGTAGTTCAAAAGTTTTGGATTTTTTTAAGCAGAATTTTTTAGTGTTTCTTTAAACAATCACACACAGCAAGCAGCAAATATTTGTCCACAAACTTCTGAAACCCCAAACCATATTCAGGTTTTGGCAGAATAATTTCAGCTTTTCAATTAAAAAAAGCACAACGCATTTTGAAGGAAAGCAGACATTTTCTGTGATTTTTTTCTGCTTTTTAAAAACCCCTAGTTTTCGATCCAAAAAAAGTTTTGACGGAAAATATTTGTCCAACCCTTTTAATGAGCTTTAGTGCCTTTTAGCATTAGCTGATTCTGTGAACCAGTGATACCTTATAAAGAAGTTTTCTCAAAACTGGATTTGTGCAGAGATGTGGAAGGTTTATTTTTCCCAGGGCCGCCCGTGGGGGGGAGCAAGTGGGGCAATTTGCCCGGGCCCCACAGGGGCCCCCATGAGAATATAGTATTGCATTTTTTTTAATGGAAGGGGGGCCCAAAATTGCTTTGCCCCAGGTCCCCTGAATCCTCTGGGCGGCCCTGAAGCAGCAATTTCTGGTAGTTTATTCCTTAGTGACTTCTGGAGGCCTCAAAAACGAAAAAACAAAACAAAAAAATATATCAGTGCTAAATACTGCTGACAGGCATTATTCTCCTTCGGCTCCTCTGTAAAGTTTACTGCTTTTTGGATTCAAGATTTCTGTTACAAGTTTCGCCCGGAACATTTCCATCACAGAATTTTATTACCAGTGGACTGTTTTGAGATTTCTAGCATGCATTCCTTTTGCAATTTCATTAACTACTTGGAATTCAGACTTACTTAGCACTACTCAAATGGTTTTCATAGGGATTATTTATGTGCTATTTAGGAGACAGAAAAGCAGGTTGCTGCAAAGAACTTAATGCAGATAACTACTGCAGATGTGTGGATTCTGGTCGAACAGCCTCTGTTTTTTAAATCTCTCTCTTTCTGTTTACCCATCTACTTTAGAAGCTATAATCTTTTCATACTGCTAGGCTGGGCCTGAGCCACCTGCTATGTTGCCTTATAGCTCTTGTCTCAATGCTCTGCCAGCATGAGAATCACATTCATGAACAGCATCTAAGTAAAGTGGATGGAAGAGTCAAGAAAAAGTAAAACATGGAAAGACAAATGTCTCAACAGCATAGAAAAACCCATCAAGGCCATTGCTTTCATCCTGCCAGTGACAATGGGTGGAAAGAAAGAGGGACAATTTTGTTGGAAAAGGAAGAATGAAAAGGAAGGAAATATACAGAGATAGAGAGTTAGGAGTAGAAAGAAAGTTTAGTGGACAATGAACATGTCGATAATGAAGATTATATAATATTTATATTACGTTAACATCTAGAGGTTTCAATCAAGAATTGGTGTCCCATTGTGCTAGATGCTGTGCAAATGCATATGAAGATATGGTTTCTCTATAGGTACCTCCACCCATGATGCCACAAGTTGGCTGTGCTCTTCTGGAACAATGCAGCTCACAAACCCCAGAAAGCAATGCATTAAAACGAAAATATTCTTAGCTGAAGGGTTTGGCTGTGGATTAGCTTTCAGAGGTGTCTGACTACCTTGTGACTGCATGTAAAATTGTTCTTTTTGAGAAAGCTTTTCCACCATAAGGAGGTTGAGGGAGGAGGTGAAGAGAAGAAAAAAGGAGTAGAGATGTGTACCCCAAGCAGAACCTCTCCACTGAGAAAGAAAGAAAGAAAGAAGAGCAGAAGGCTCCATGAAGTGTTTTAAGTCTTTCACAGTGAAAATCTAAATTATTTAGGAAATATTTAGGTATTATGGTGATGGGCTCTATAGAAAACCCTAAACTAGATAACATAGTAAAAGCAGAGATTAGAAATCAATTTATTTATCCCACCTTCCCAGCAGCATTTGGAAGAAGCACAAAGATCAAAGCAATCCTTCGCAGGACAGAGAGAATGTAAGGATTAATATAACCATCTCCTCCTGCTGTGCTCCAGCCACATCCACTCTTCTTTACCCCACTCACAGGAACCCCCAAGTTAGCACAACAATGTAGCCAATTCTTGCGATTTTATTACACGTCTCACAATATTTGTTGTTTGTCTTTAAGGCCCAGCTGCTAGAATCAGGTTGTTACCTGGGAATCTTAGCTAGCACGGAAAACATTCCCCACCCTCACATTTGCAGAGAAAAGCTTAAAACCAGGATTCTACATGCTCAATGCCAAAAGGTAAACATAAAGACCCTCACTTTTTTATTTTTTTAATCTCAGAATTTTTAAGCCAGTCTCAGGATTTTTGGAGCCTGATTCAGGATTTTTGAATGCTTGAGACTGGCAATACTGATATAGACTAGGGTGGAAAGTAGCATGATGATACCATGAATTACAGATACATTATTGCTGCCAGACACTTGGATGACAAAGCAGTATTTTTGGTTAGTGAGGAAGAATCATCTTTACTTTCATTGCAAAATTCCAGCCCTTATTATTCAACTGAACTTAAATCTCCTATCTCTCATCCCTAATTTTCAATGTATTTAAAATTGCTGTTTCAAACTGTGGATGGTATTAAAGGTACTTATCAAACATTGTCCAACCTTCAGAGTAAGATTCAGCTTTGTTGTAAGTTAATCTATATACTGGAGATCACAGAGATGCCAAAGCTCCTATTTTAAAGTTAGCAAAGAAAACAGATTGTAGGGTTGAGAAAAAACACATTTAGTTGGGTATTAATTATTGTGACAGAGAAAGACTTGTTTTTTGGGTCTGTGAATGTGCTGCTAATCCCCCTTAATCACACAGACAGGGTGAGAACTGAATTATTGACTCTTTCAAAGAGCAGATCATTCCTTGTTAGGTTTAAAGGAGAAATCCTAGAGCTAAACTCTAGTAGTTATCAAGCCTAGGATTTGTCACTTGGTTGGATAAAAGAAAAGGCAAAAATGTTAAAGTACACTGAGCACATTACAAAAAATATATACACTGTTTTACTCATGGAGTCTAAAACCCTTTAAAATTAAATGCAGTCAAACTGATTTAAGATGTAGCATTAAAGGAGTCAAATATCTGATACTGAACCCCACTGATTGATCAAAATATTTCTGTCAGATGTATAATGAAATAATATCTCTGTAATGGGGCATATGAACCCCACACTTGGCCCAAAGGGATTAAAAGACAATGCTGGGCCCAACTAGCTCCATGTCTACAGGCCTGTGAAACAAGCTCCAACTGGAAGAATGAATTAAAAGGAGCTCAGAAGCCCAGCTAAAGGATAGTAGACAGGCTGCAGGAAAGAAAAATACAGGAAAACAGACAGAAGGTGGCACCTGAGAGGGGACCACAGAGTGGGCAAGGCCCAGGCAGTCCCTTTGCCAACTACCACCCACTTTGAGGACCAGCAAGTCTTGCAGGGCCTTGTTCATTTGGACTTTGTTTGTGAAGCTATTGACTGTTTGGATTATAGGGGCCATGCTCCAGACAGAAGTATCACATAGGTGAGAAATACCCCAGGGCAGTGGACTTAGACTTTCTGCAGAGAGGACTCTGCTGGTGTTACTTTCCACAGGTACCTGGGCTGGAACCAGGTGGAGAGGAAGGGCCTGGGTCCCCCTACCATGCCCCACTTAAGAGCAAAGGCCCAGATGAAGTGAGGAGGCCCAGAGACACCTGGCCTGGGGTCAGGAACCAGGCACAGCTACTGCCCCTTCCCCATCCCGTGACAGAGATACAGCAGGTTAGGGGCATTAGACCACCTGGCCCTCCAAGCCCCCTATCACAGTCTCCTTAAGTCTTTAAAACTTGGATCATGTCTCAATATATGTGTCATACACCAGGAGTCACCATATATGAGCACTGACCATGCAGAAAATTTTATTTCTTGATTATGGTCCCAACAGTGGCTGGCCCTTGGAGAGGTGGGCCAGGCACAGTTACAGGCCTTGTGCTTTGCTGAGCCCAGGGACTGTTCACTTCTACTATTAGCAGATTTTTTTTTCCCAAAAGAGTGAAGAGAAGGTAGGGCCATGGCCCCCTCATTCCTTCTATGGAACTGCCCAGACAAAGTTAATCCTGCAACCTCCTGAGTAGCGTGCTCTTCCTGGGGCTATGTGGCACCACACTGACCTCTACTCAGGGCTCTGCCAACAAGCACAATCTGCCCTGTGGAATTTCTGTATTTCATGCCCCATTCATATGTGCTGGAACTAGGGGTGCTGGAGGTACAGCTGCACCCTGGCTTGAAGTGGTTTCCATTGTATACAGGGTTTACAGTTTGATTCTATGGCTCTCAGCCCTCCCACTATACAAATTGATCCAGCACCCCAACCCGGTTTCTTACAGAAAGGTAAGCAAATGTTACATAGCTGACTGTGACATTGGAAGGTGACTTTTTTTTTCCAGATTCAACTTTTCGTGGTTGATCACTTCAGGATGTTTGTATTTGCTTCTGAAATAGTTGCCCAGTTTGAAGTTTTTAAACCACAAACTCTGTTCTCTTGCTCCATATCAGTCACTTGACTTCACCGGCATTGGTGGATGCTCAGCCCTTTTGATCATCAAACCCACTCTATCCGTTAAAATGGAGGTGCTCCATTTAGCAGCCACTCTTCAAAATGTGTCCCAAAGTGACTTCTACAACATCCAGAACAAACAACAAGTGAATAGCAGAGCTGCAAATGTCCTGACTAGGAGTATGGGAGACATGTATGGCAAGATGTTCAGTTCAAGAGGGACTGGCAGAAAACCAACTCTTTTGTGTTTTCTTGAAGTAAAAGTTCAAATCAAACCCCCAAGGGATACCTTTCCTTATTGCTTTGCTAGGTCATCTGTCACCATGGTATCTAAGCACTGAGAGGAATCTAACTTACCTCTCTGTCTAGCCCCTAGACACCACACCAAGTGTCTTGGTTCCTCCTATTAATGGAAATGTTTATATTGAAGGATTTTATTTCAGGATTACCTAACTGTAACACAAGAGATGCCAGAGCCTGCTGTTCACTGCAGGCTGCAGATCACCATGAGAAGCCCAGAGCCCCATCTTCCAAGATGGAGGGTGATCATTATTGACCTCTGCAACCACATTCCATATTCTTACACAACAACAGGCGTTCCACACATCCTGCTCCACCTGTTGTAAGTTCTGAGGAAGACATGGGCTTCTGCACATACAAAGACATGCCAAATCAGATACTGTACTTCAAGCTCTTAGTCCTTATAGAAGGATGACAGGACAGGAAAAGGTGCCACTTGTTAATCATGAATTTTGCACACAAAAATAACAACTGATAGTAAAATATGGTGCTCTCTATAGAGGCAGCAAGGTTATAATACCTAAAGGTGTGCATCCAGAAAAGCTGCTCTGGAACACTGGAGTGATATTGGGCAGAAACATGTCTATATGTGAGCCCCATGGCTAGAAGACCTAGAGAACGGAAATTTCTGCTCCTTCTATTTGTGAGAAGGACAAAAGCCAGTTCTGGCCAACTTCGTATATATCTTGTTTACCCATAATTCTACCTGAGTTTAGTTGGAATATTTTTCTTTGGTGTGTAATGGTTTTAATGGATTGTTATCAGTACTGTGTTCCATGAAAAGGTGTAAAAGTTGGGCAGAATATGCCTTAGGTGTGGGGTTACCCTGAGCATTCAAGAAATGGATTTTGGCTTGACCTTAGCAAAGAAACATGAGGAAATTGCTCTGTCCTAGGAACCAGGAGTTCTGACTTGGGGAACAGGGTTTCTGTCAAAGGGTCCTGTTTTGCATTCCCCTTCTGGAGATCTGATGGCCTGTATGTAGGAATTTGAGAGACAAGGCCCAACAGGACCAGCAATGGCAGCAGAACAGAACTGGCTCCATGGGGAGCTCTGGACCAGCAGCAGCAACATTGGAGAGCTGAATCCATGGCCAAATCATCATGTCAAGCTGGCAATGCCAATACTGAGCTGACTTCACAGCACCCTAACTCACCAAGTTGGTGGAAATGAGAGAAAACTACTCAACTGCACTAGGAGGCCACACTGTGAAGTTCTTTCAGGACCAGAGCAGACCAGCAGAGGACAGTCATCCCTGGACACCTTTAGCTATCATTGATTCAGTCTGTGAGTGGGTTTTTGGGGGGGTAGATTGTAAGCCAAGTTTCTGGACCTTCATCAGCTGGACATTTATTACTTGATAATGAGAGGGATTGATCAGTCTCCTAATGAGTTAATTGGAGTTGCTCAATAATATATGTCTATATACTGGATAGTTCATGTTTCTTTTGCCTGTTTTCTCCTCTCTTCTCACATAAAAGCATTGCTCTATCTCATGTTCCCTAAAGACTAGCAAGTAAAGGAAAAACTGCTTGCAAGGGTGACAAGTGATGGCTTTTTTAATTAATCAATTAATCAATCTATGTCTCAGAGCCAGAAATAAGTATCTGACTCTGGGTGGGGGCTTGAGCCATTTTTTCACTTATTTATCAAAAAGAACCTCCAGACATGTTGAACTCAGCCCTTGTTAATGCCACTTGGCAAAGGCTGATACATGCAAAGCACAAGATGTATTGACCAAGCATGGGCAGTGGGATCAAGGATTCCATGAGCCATCAGTATCTGCAATGATTTCCTGCCAACTCAGCAAAGGGATCCTCTGACCATGAGCAAAATATCCGATAAACCTGAGAGCAAGCTAGTCATGGATTTCTGTATACTGGAAAATTAAGTATACCTTAAGTATACAAAGTGGGTATTCATCCACAAAAGCTCATGCTCCAATACGTCTGTTAGTCTATAAGGTGCCACAGGACTCTTTGCTGCTTTTAAGTATACCTTGTGATTATTGTTTGGATTATTGGCAAGTAGATCCCTTACATATTAAAACAGCAGCCTCTATCATGGAATGCTGCAGCTTGCTGTCATCGAATTGCAGAGACTGTTAATGTAGATAATGGACCACTTTGCTGGTTGGAATTTGCAGTTTGAAGTATCAGCAAAATTCACACCTTCTGCGCATCACAGCCAGTCTAATGGCAAAGTAGAAGCTGCCTACAAGAGTCCAGGACACTATTTAAAAAAGCATATTGCGCTGATGATAAAGTCCCATGGGTAGCACTAGCAGACTGAAAAAATAAATCACCAGAAGCCATTATAGAAAGAAGGGTTACTAAAGTGATAGGCTTAAAAAGATAAGGTGCTAGGAGGTGGTGCTCAGGCACATGTAGGATAGTTTATGGGTTTTGTAGGACTGATAAAACTTTTCCAAATGCAAAACTGCAAATGGCTTCCTTTGTACAGATCTTTGAATCACCTCTTAAAAGTCATTAGGGAATTTTCAGCGGCACCTTAGCAAACCTGTGCCAAAAACTATGGGGCTTAAGTTTCTGGTAAGTGATTGTTTGGGAAGCTGTCAGAGTTCAGTGCCTACTGTTAGCCATTATCTTGTCTGTATGACTTAGTGTAGAGCCACTGCTGTAGGAAATAGACTTTCATTCTTCCATTGCTCCATAGGAAAATCAGGCCTATTCCTGATCACCCTGCCTCTGAAAATCAGGCCTCATTTTTTTCTCTACTTGAGCATCCAGAATCATTAGCCACTTGCAGGAATCTTGGCTGTTATCCATAAGTGTCTATTTAAAAAAAAAAAAAAACACAAAAAGGCTTGCTATGTCCTTGGACAAAATGATATTTTAAAAATAAAATGTATTAAATGCAAAAAGATTCAGAAGACTCGTGACACTTACAAAACTCTTCCATTTGGGATTCAGACAGTGAGGAAAAGGGGAAAGGATTAAAAGTGAACTGTAGGCCAAAAAGAAAAAAAGGACATGGGGAAGGCATCAGGGAAGCCAAAAACAAAAAACAGGTGTTTAATTATGAAAAATTGTGGTTAATCAAAAAATCAGTCTACACAATTGATATTTTCCTAGCCAACTAGAAATCTGTTGCTATTAATTGATATTCTTCTCATTTTAAATGATTATTCACTATTGTTAGACTGTCTAAAAATCAAGAGGTCTATTTTTTATCATGAATACTATGTAGGAACTAAAAGTTCAGACAACTGGATCTTTTTCCGAAAAATACAATCATTAAATATTCCTATTACCATACATTTAGAACCCACCGGCATGAACCATGATCCCATTGTTCTGTGCACAGCACCTAGCACAAAAAAAGTTCCCTGCCCCCAAAGAACTTACAGTCTAAGTATATAGCATTTTTTAAAAAAGAAAAGATTTCTACATTTACTGAGTATCTATTCACCTGTTCTGTTATAGAACTATTTAAGGACTGATCTATAGAACTGTTCATGAAGTGTGTTTGTGTGTGTGTGTGAGAGAGAGAGAGAAATCCAGATGGGAGAGTTTTGTAAATGTCACAGGACCTTTCCAGTTCCCTTTCTTTCAATCAGCATTAATTTATTTATTCTTTAAATGTAGCAGCAGAAATGCAAACAGATGGGTTTTCACCACTGGGAAGATGAAACTTTTTAAATATTTTATAAAACATACCAGTAAAAAGGAGTGAAAATAGATGGTGCTTTCTAGTACCTGTTCCCAATTAAATCTACTTTATTAGAATGATGTTATGTTCTCAGCACGGATGAGCAAAAATACTTATGGTATTTTTCCCCCTTACATTTCTTTGGTCTCACTCAGAGTGCTCACTCAACAGCACTCTAAAATTAAACCAAGACATCATTAAATAAGTTCTTTGTTGAAGTAAAGGGGACTTTTTTATGTGTGGATTTATTGCAGGATCATGCACATACAGCTAGTACAATATTAATGTTTCTCTCCTCCCTATTAGTAGCTGATTCTGCAGTTGTATTGTGCCTGGTACCATAATATTCCCTTCTCCTATGTTTTTTTTTTCTCAGTTTTCAGGTTTATTCAAGAGCAGATGGTAATTTAAGGCTTCCATGCCACCTCCCTGAAGTTATTTGGACTCTTCCTCAAGCCACACTGCAGATTGCAGCGATTCAACTCCCTCAACTCATAAGACCCCCTTGATCCTTCCAGCTCTAAGAGAATCCACTGGAAGCAAGGAAAGCTTGCACAGGAGCTCTTTGACTCTCCAGTGCCACCTAGCCCTTGATCTTCCTGTACTGATTGATAGCTCAACTCTGACTGTCAATGGTGCTCCACCACCAGTGCCCCCTGGTCCTCCTTGGCAGGTGCATGTTCCAGATCCTCTGTCCCAGATCTGTATATTTTTCCAGAAGGTAAAAGAAGAGGGGGAAATAGTCCCTAAGGGTTGATCAAAAACTAGATTAGTCTCTCTTGTGTCTGTGGATTTACAGCTTTCCCTCTATTGAACCAAGAACCTGTTCATTACCATTTGAAATCTGTAATTTCTATATTATTATTTCTGTGATTCTGCTCTTCCTATCATTCTTGTTGCTGGAATTAGGTCTGACCCTTTTTTCTGGGAAAGAAGTTTCATTGCATAATACTGGTTTCTGATGGGCTTAAAACGCTTGTGTCAGCAAGAGACAGGAAGATATACAGTGGTAAACGCAGAGCTTCTTATTTTGCACTGGTCAGAAGTGAAGTTGTCTATTGCATTATTAAGAATTGGAATGGTTAAAGAAAGTTGCTTATTGCTTTAGTAAGTATCTCAGTGGTAATAACTGGAGTTATTACAAAGCCTCAACATGATCCTGCAATCTCTCCCCATCTGCTGGGAGTTCTGTGAATGCAGCATTTACAGTGTTAGGCTACATATTACTTTTTTTCAAAGTGGTAGTTAAAAGAGCTGTTGTTACTGCAGTATTGTCTGATACTAACATCTAGCACCTATATGGGACTTTTCATGCTTAGCTCTCAAAGTGCTTTAAGCATCATTATACCCATTTTACAAATAAGGAAACTGAGGCAACTTGCCCAAGGTCACTTAGCAAGCCAATGCCAGAGCTGGGGTCTGTCCACTAGGCCACACTGCCTTCCTAGTAATTAGTAACACTTAACCAACATTATACTTGTGAATTTCTTTAGCAAAAATAAAATTCTGTTGACAAAACAGAGAGGGATTGATGATAATATCAGTTAATAGCCAGCTGAAAACAAAGGATTACATTCTGGAAGGTGCTGACACCCTTTTATACCACACTCATCTCCATGCTATCAGAGAGCTTTTCACTTCAGTGAGAGCTGAAAGTAGCAAACACCTCTCAGGAGTTGCTCAGCTTCTTGCCGGATTGGGTCCTGACACTATAATTGGAGAGGTTAATGTCAACCTGGTCACAAGTGGAACTGAGGTAGAATCAACCAGATTCAAACTAGAAGCAGTTATGCCATTAAACAAAAAACAACATGCATGCAAAACCAGAATTTTAATGCTACATTTTTGCATGCTCTCTTCTGTGTAACAGCTTTAAAAAAAAATTTCTAATTATTTAAAAAAAATTAAAATAGGGTGATAACTGTGCTTTTAGTATTATATGTGCCACCATCTTAAATAGTGCATTTTTTATATCCACACTGATTTTTGCTCAAGAGTTTGGAGGCCCATTAAAAACAGAGCTGCTGATGGAGTAAATGGGTAGCAAAAGAGTTCAGTACAGTAATAAAACCTCTCTTTCCATCAGTTGCTTGTCAGTGTTATGGTGCTGTAACGATGACCAATGATGGTTTGGAAACTTTCTCACACTGCACTAATAGTTGACTACGGTAAATCACACATTAAGCACTATAGAGGTGGGACAATTTGACGGCACAGATACTGCATCAACTGCGGAACTAGTGCGTAAGTCACTACTTTTCCGTGAAGTAAAATACAGTTATCAGGAGAGTGAACAGGCTGATTCTTTACCTCATGCTAGGACAGCACACACTTTGGATTAGTGCCCAGAACCGCTGCTGTTCCTGCAGTTTGGCTCTATTAAAAAATAGCTATTAAAACAACACCATCACCATCACCCACAAACTCCATGCTGAACTTTTTTCCAGGGTGGGCAATTTCTTAGGCTTTCTTCTGTAAATGCTCATAATCACATCCTAGCATTCTCCCCCAAAGAGCTCTGCCAACCTTTCTTATACCCAAAGTACAGTTAACTACAAGAATTAATCAGCAGTTCCCTACTTATTCCAACACTTGCTTATTCCAGAACCCAGTCACCCTATTGTAGTGAGATTTTGTGGGTAACCTCCTATCATGAGCATTTCTTGATAATGTAATAACTATTAAATTAGGAGCACACAAACATCCAACCCAAACAGATGGTTTTGGTAAGGGCAGTTCCATAGGGATGGGAAGACAACAAATTCTTCCCTTCTCTCACACCCGCACATGCACAAACACACTGCCAGATAGCATTCGTGGCCCTCTTAATGGAGAGCAATCGTGGATACATCCATGTAGCTCTAGATCCACCAGCCTTTGACCTGCTCCTTCCTGGCACACTCAACTCCATTGTTCCAGCAAAGTAATGCATTGTAGAGCAGGATTCCATAATAGGCATATACAGCCCCTCAGGGCCGGCCTTAGGTATGGGCAAACTGGGTGAAGTCCTGGGGCGACATTCTAAGCGAGGCAGCTCTGGAGCAGGGGTGCCCCTCCCTCTATTGCTACTCTGCTTATGCCCCTTGCCTTGGAGCCGCCCCTGGCCCGTTGCGCCCAGGAGCCTCTTGTTTGCTGTGCGAAGTGGGAGAGGAAAGGGGGACGCTGATGTCAAAGTATCCCCCTCCCCCTACCTCCCTACTCATGTACCCCATCTCCACTGAGCTGGGGTTGGGGGACAGGGCTCAGGAGTGGGAGGAGGTTTCTGGTAGCTACTGCTGTCTGAACAAGCCTTCAGACTGGTGAGTGAAGCTCTGCTTAAAGGGACAGCGCGCTGTCTCTCTCACTTCCCCAACGCGCACACACTCTCTCTCTCTTTCTCTCACACACACACTCTGTCACTCTCTTATACACACATACATACACACACACTGTCTCTCTCACACTCCCTGAGAACACACTGTGTTTCTCTTTCTCTCTCGCTCACACTGTCTCTCACATTCCCCCAGCACACACACACTCTCGCTCAGACATATACACAGAGTCTCTCTGTCTCACACTCTCCCAACACACACTCTTGAGCCCATGCCAAGTGCCAGGCACCACAAGCCACAGCAGCAGCACAGAAGTAAGGTGGCAATACACCATATACCATGCCACCTTTACTTCTGTGCAGCTGCTGCTGGTGGCCTTGCCTTCAGAGCTGGGCACCCTGGCAGCACCCGCCAGTATCAGGCTGTCCTGCCAGTGCCAGGACTGAGCTCTGGCACCTCTTTCAGTACAAATTAAATAGTGGAGGAGGCAGTGGGGCCCAGAGGTGATTGGGGGGTGGGGTGGGAAGCCCAGGGAGCTCATGGAGGCCAGGGGTTATGGAGTGGGCACCAAAATACAAGCTGGCCCAGCGTGCCATTTTCCCTAAGGCCAGCCCTGGAGCCCCTGCACAAGTTCCCCAAATCCTGTCCTGCTTCTCCATGCATCTGAACGTTGATGGCTTTGCTGTGGTAGGAAAGCATGGGCAGAATTTGCACTTTCATGTGAGTCATGTCTATATGTTGGTAAGAGCAACAATCACAGGAGCATTTTATACAGGAAGATAGCTGGACCCTCTAAATTAGCATTAAGGAACTTTTAACAAAAAAAAATTGTTGGAATATGCAGAAAGCTGCTGATTGATTCTTGCTGTTAACTGTAAGTTGGCTATAATGTGAGCTTGGAGGAACTCTTTGGGGTAGGAATCTAGGATCTGAGTGTCAGCATTTATGGCTTGATAGAATTTCAGTCTTTTTTTTTTCCTATTGAGGTATCTCTGTTCGATTTGAGCAGTGTGCAGTCAGGACCCTCCTCTTTTAAAGTTTCATTTATTATTCATGGCTATATGAGAATGTGCACTAATGGCCAAGTTCAGCCCTGAAGCAACTCTCATTGCTTTCTGTGCAGCTGTCTCTGCATACCCAGGGTCAAAATGAGTCTATCTGTCCCAGGGAACCTACAGAATTTTCTGCACTTTTTCTAAATCATTCTCACCAGGTACTTACACCCAGAATGATGCACAGCATGCAAGTGTGTGAAGTGCCTCAAGTAACAACACAAAATAAACAGCATGTTATGAAACTTTTGGGGAGAAACCCTATTTTAGCATGCTTCCAAGTTTTTTGGGTCAGGTCATCTGAACCAGATCCAGATATCAGAGGGGTAGCCATGTTGGTCTGGATCTGTAAAAAGTAGTCCTGTGACACCTTATAGACTAACAGACGTTTTGGAGCATAAGCATCTGACAAAATGGGTATTCAGCCATAAAAGCTTATGCAACGATACATCTGTTAGTCTATAAGGTGCCACAGGACTTTGTCACTTTTTACAGATCCAGATGTTTGCACGTCTCTTATCCATCACTGCCGGACATAGATTTGGAGATTCTCAATTATATTTGTTGCTCTTCTATTAAGCTAAAGGAAAATCTTCACCTGATGACTCCAACTACCATACTGTCTTTTCTCATTCTAATCTTTCTTATGCTAGGCACAACCATCACAGATTAGAAGCACACTAGCTCCATCTGCTGAAATTCTTTTAGAAAAGCCATTTTACATCCAGTGAAATTACACCAGGGGTTTATTTAGTCCAGACAATTGAGAGATAGAAATTTCTAGCATATGACACTGTATGAACCATCCTTTATTGCAGCTATCTGATACAGTGACAATATACACATTAAAATGTACTTTTCAAAACATATTCTATGGAAAATATATTGTCCATCGTAACTGTAAAGGCAAATCATTATAATTGCACTTCCCTGCAACTCTACCCCACTTGTGCTGACCCCCATTTGCATCAGAACATAATTTGTTACTGTGGTTTTTATGACAGACTTAAGAAGGCTTTTGCCTCAAAAAATCCTTTTTATTTTGGTTGCTTTAAAGATCAGATAAAAAATTTTAATTCAAAAGGCTTTTTCCCATGAAAATGAGGAAAACGGAATTTTTTTTTCAATGGAAAACTTCATGAGAAATAGCTATTTTCAATTAAATGTTTCTAGTTTTTGGTCAAAAAAACTGAAAAAAAACCCTGAAACTGAATTTTTTTTTTTTGGTAAGCAAGAATTAAAATATTTTCCATAACCAAAACCTAAAAATTGTTCTGCTTTTTATTTTCAGTTTCTCAATGTAAAAAACTGTAAATTTTCGTGAAAAAGAAATTTCCCACAGAAATGGTCAAAAAAATTTCTGGTCGGTGGTTTTCAGTTTTTAGACCTCTTCCCCCTAGAATAAAAACTCACCTCATGGTCCCAAGTAGTGGGGGCAAAGGAGTCGTTGTGGTACCTTGGCACCTCCTGGCAGCTGGAGCTGCCAGAGACCAATTCAAGAGGTGCTCTGATTTAAGTTCTGGCTTCAATGATTTCCAAGAGGCCATCTGTCTTCTCAGAAGAGCCAAAGTACAGACTTCTCTGGCCACACAACTGCTTTCCCCAGCACCCCCTTTTCCTTGTTCCTGGATAGTAGGGGCGTGGGTCATTTTACCAGCCCTATGCAACTGGAGAATCAATCACCCTTATGAAGGGAGCATTCCCCATTGGGTAGATCAGATTGGGCTGGAGCTCCTTGACACTACAAAAGCATGCAAAAGGGCCAGAATGTAGCCCATAATCAGGGCCAATATTTTTTAAAAGGCAGCTGACCTGGCAATATATAAATGTGGAGGGGAGAGAGTATTTCTTAGCAAAATTTAAGGGGCCAAATGGAAAAGCAGAGAAAGTAAGTTCCCTAAAGCAAAGTGAACCTGCAATTTCTAAAATGCCTGTTCAGTGAATCATGGAATGAAATCAGCTTGAACCCTGTGAGACAAGGATAGAAAAGACCAAGAGCCTTTAAAAAATAAAATAAAAATTAAAAAAAAAAAAAGGAAAAACCATTCTTGATTTAAATCTTTTATGAAGCTAAGTCTTTATTAATCCTTTTGCTGGCTTTGACTCTACACTAGTATGAGTGGCTATGGAAGAAAGGATGCTGTAAGCAAATCTACACTGATTAAAACACAGACCTAAAACAGAGAAGTTGTGGTGAAAGATCAAAGGAGGATTGAACCTGCAAAAAGAAATAGAGCTGACAATCACAAAGAGGAAGAAAAGAGTGTGTTGTGAAAGCATGGCTGTAGTTCTGTGATAGCATAGTCTGTGGAAATTATCTAAAGATGTTTAGCTCACTAACTGTAAGAGTACAACAGAGATATATATTAATTGATCAAAATCTTCCACTGGATTAACAATGTAATCATATTGTTACTTGCAGAATATTATTCAGTCACTAGAGGTCTCCCTGTGCTATGTGGAGTACCAAACAGCCTGGGATCCCTGATAACAAGGGAGACAAAGCTAGATCTCAAGCTGTGTGTAACCTGTTTGTTTATATCTGTAGCTGCTTTTTTAATAAATTTCTCTTGTTTAAGATGGACTGTGATTCTGTACAGCATGACAGGCAATCTCACCCCAAACCAGTACAGGTCACTGAGCTTGACTCCAGATGTTTTAACAGGCCAGGTAAGAGCGGAGAGATGGAAGGAAAACCAACAGGGCAAAATTAAACATATCACCTCCAGACATCAAAGACTGCAACATACTCAATTTTTAAAATATTTGCTCTTTTGTTGAAAGTTTCTAAGGATCATCTTTAGGGATACATCCTGTCGTCTCCTCCAACCCACAGCTTAATTGATATGTTCTGTTGTATGGTAGGAGTGAGTTCTAGGACTCAAGGAGTTCTAGATTAGGAATCTGCACCTGTGTTCACTGCACTGCAGGGTCAGTGTCTCTATGCAGATTCACAGCCAATCCTCCAGAAGAGGAAAGAACACAGTCCTGTGGAGGTTATAGATGCAGTCTCCACAGTCGGGAAAGATAATTCTACCCCCATCCCCCTAGAACTACCCACACCAAACTTGACAATTTGGCTTGAGAAAGGAAGAACTGTAGATCCCCAATATTGTTTAACAGAGTTTCCTACACCCCCGCAGAGGGAGGTTCTTCTGAATCAGATTGTGATGTAGCACTTTTTGAGTTAAATCACAGTGGTCTCAAGGAGGAACTTCCAGCTGGGAAGCTATTGGTTGCAGCTGAACCTACTTAGACTCATAACTTTAAAAATAATCTGGGCTAGTTGGAGGGGAGAAAAAAGTGTATTTAAAGTCCAGGCAGATGAGCTGTCTTGTTTATATTGCTCTGGATTGGATTTTATTTTATTATTTCAGATGAGTGAGGGGAATGGAGTCAGAAACTCTGGGAAGTTTTGGTTTTCTTGTGTTTTACTACATATGAGCCCCGCAAAAAATAAACCTCAATAACAAGAGAAGGCTGGGGGAGGAGGGGACTTGGTTTTTGTTTGTTAGTTTTGTTGTTGTTTGTTTTTTAACCTGAGTCTTGTGTCAAGCCTCTTCTTTCCAGCTGTGTAGACTCTTGGCCTGCACTAGTTTAGCCTTTTAGGTTTTGAAAGTTTTGTGGAATCAGTAAGACCTCTGTGGTGATTTCTTAGGATACAGCTGCTTAAGGATGGTGTGACAAAGTTCCTCCTCTACCTTGGTGGGTCCTGCGCTTCTTGGCAGATTTGCTCACCTCAGTGATCTTCCCCATAGTCTGGGTCAACTCCTCCTGTGTCTGATCAGGAGTTGGGAGGTTTGGGGGGAACCCAGGCCCGCCCTCTACTCCGGGTTCCAGCCCAG
>NC_133773.1:98381412-98465426 GCF_003597395.2 Chelonoidis abingdonii
TTGGCTCCAGGTGCCTTGATTAACCTGGAGCAACTGCCATTTGGTTACCAGGGTACTAGGGATTTGTTTAGCCTGGGGCTAACATACCTGTTTCTCAGTACTTTACTGTAGCCATCTGGCCTTACCCCATCACAATGGGCATACAGCTACTTAAATATCTGTGGCAGTACTGAGAAGCATTCTGCATGCATTTTCCAAAGTTGGGGAAAATAATGAGCAAAACTGAGCAATAGGAAATATTTAGACAGAAAACTGTGATAGAAATTTGGGAGCTGTTTAAGAAGAGCCTTAGATAACCAAAAAGCAACAATTCTGCAGTTAAGAGAGAGGACAAGTGTGCCTAAAAGCTCATCCTGGTACAGTGGGGAAGTGAAGACAGCAATTGGAAATAAAAAAGCACTCTGTAAGACATGGGAAAAGGAGAAATAAATAGCAAAGTATATAAATTAAAAGTTAGAACATGTAGAAAATCAATATGGGAAGTTACAGATATTAGGAAAAAAATCCATGGCTAGCAGGGGTGTGGGGCACTTTTTAATGTTTATTAGAAACAAAATAACCTCTAGCAATGGTGTAGGCCCATTACAACATGGAGATGTAAAATTGTGAATAATAATGCAGAAAAGAGGACAATGACGTGCTTTCTATTAGGAGCTAAAAAGAAAGTAAACTATGTCTATTAGTGATGATTAAAATAAAATATAAAAATGAGAGTAAATCAGCAGGTCCAGATAACTTGTACCCATTTTTAATAGATAGTGGAATGCCCTGGGAACTCCAGAAGACTGGAAAGTGCTAGTATTGTGCCAATATTCAAAAAGGACAAGCAGGACGACCCAGGTAATAGAGGCCACTTAGCCTGGCATCAATCCTGGGCAAAATAATAGAAAAGCTGATATGAGATTCAATTAATGAAGAATTAAAGGATAGAAATATAAGTAATATCAGTCAACACGGTTTTATGTAAAGCAGATCTTGTCAAACAACCTGATTTTATTCTTTGATGAGATTACAAATTTGACTGTTAAATGTAACTGAGTAATTTTAATCTACTTACATTTTGGTGTTTTACTTAGTACTATACAAGACTCTAATTAAAAATTAGCACCCTGCAATACCAATACAGCACAGGTGATAACAAACTTCTTATGGTCTGCCCTGTTATATGCTAGGGCACAACAATGTCATCCAGCTGAAATGTGAACTTCAGTCAGCAAAGTCTCAGATTGAACAGGAAAGGAAATACTAATCCTGCAAAAATTGACTCCTTCCAGAGCTACTCTAAAAGAATAATAGGCCCAGCTCTACAAATTTGCCAAATGAATGTTGAAAGTGTGTTCTGATCTAAAAGTGACTAACTAGCTCGCATTATGTGAAACAATATGATTGATGTCATCACACTGCAAGAAAGCCATATCAAAGATGACACTCAAGAATCACCCTGCCCTATTGCTGTAGTAAGCATGAAGCAGGTCTATTTTTATGAATTTTCCAAGATGCCAGTTACATTTTAAAGCTGAAAAGTAACAAACTAGATTTGCCAATTGGATAAGTGTTATAGCTAACATATAATAGAGTCTAATAGGATAACCTCTGTTTATTCAGTCCCGGGGATGTTAGCCTACTAATTTTAATACTAGGTTCTTTTCAAGTCAACTTTTAATTTGAACAGTATTTCTCAAATACTGACCCTTACTTATTCTTAACCAATCAAGAATTTAATAATTCACCCAGAACCAAATTAATATACAATCAAAAGTTCATCATTCATGTGTAGACGCAACCAATGTTCTAGGTGTGTACTAAATACAGAACACAGTCTTGCAAGCAATTATCACAAATTAGAATTGAGGCTTAGCCGTTATATCAAGGAACAATAAAAATTACCAAGATTTCTTATTACATTTGCTTATGTTCACCAATTCTGTATTCTTTAGTACCTAACACATTTATCACACTTCCAAGGATGCACTTTTGTTTAATGCACTTTAAAGAATGTGGTTAGTACAGTATGAATGGGTTGGTCCAAAAGGAATGAGTTTAGAATATTAAAAGCAATTGTTTAAAGTTATTATTTTCAATTTCACGTAGACCAACTTGCTTGGACCTATAAAGGAGTTGGAATCTAAAATACAGTTCCTTGAAGTCTCACTAGAAAATGGAGACTTAACAAGATAGCCTACAACTATTTATATTAAAGAAATAAAAGAGGAAATAGAGTCTCAAAAAAGAAATCTCACCACGTCTTATCCTCTTAACCCGTTGGTCACACTTAGGATTCTGCAGCTTCTTGCTGGGTTCAGTCAATGCTCTTGGCATATAATTAACTCAGTTTATATACCCTCATTTCAGGGGTCATTGTGTAGGAGCGAGGGTGGGGAGGAAGGGACACTGATTCCTATTGGAAATGCATCAAGTTGGTGCTCAGATTTCAGCTCTTACTCCCTTTGCTGCTTCCATTGGTAATCCAGTAGATGGTGCTAATGTGTAACAAAATTCTTTAATTGTTTTTTTATCAGAGGATTTTTAAGTTTGATTCACTTCAAGGGTTGTACTTCATTATTAGTCCGTACTATTGAGATCCCAGTTTTAAGGAATTAGTGTTAATATGCAAACGTTATATCCTGACTTATATCTTTCATTCCTTCTTTCTTGCACCAGATAATTCCTATTACTTCTAGGGTGCAACAATTATTTACAATGACAACCAACAAAATCCCTTATAATCTAAATTTGGAGCACATGCACATACTCCATACATTCTTCGATTAAAAATTTCAGATTATTTATGATTTACAATAGAACAAAAGACATTCACATATAGAAGGATGTAGATCTGACTCACAAGTCAAACAAATGTGCAGCATCTAATTAGGGGTGAAAGAGATTATTCATGGTATATTTGATTTACAAGGAAAACAATGTATAGTTTATAATCTGGGGTGAAAACATGTGGTTTGGATTTCTTGGGGTAACAGGCAGTTTGCACAATTTGACCTTCAATATTACAGGCAGTCATTTCTAGCTTGCTTAACTTGCAGCTTCCCCACCCACTTTTGATCTACTCTCAGTGTACAATGGGCCACTTAGCATAGGAAAACAGGATGTGGCCCTTGCTTGGTAACTTGGAGTTCTTTTTAGCTATATTGGGGGGAGAAAGAGGTTTTATCTATATGCAAATGCTGAGAGATTCTTGCCTAGGTGATTAATAATATTCTCATTCAGTGATTTTTGTTTCTATGCTTGGGGAGAGAACTCCCAACTTTGGCTGATCAGTGGGACCACGGACAAAAATCACCCATGATGTGAAACATTTTCTTATTGTCTTTACTTCTTAGGTGGGTCCTCTTTTGGAATAAACAGAGGTGGATAGTTTTTTCTATTTTTGAAGGCCAGAAGGAGTTCTGAGCATATATGTTTTATATATCCCTTACACAGCTACAGTCTCATCACCCAAAACACAGTGTTGTCACCTACATCAAGCAGGGCACTAAGGATTATAATATGATAGATGCCAGGGCCAGCTACATAATCTTCACCATCTCAATAAGAATCATCATGGTAACGGTAGTTAATGTGCATAAACCATTAAATACAGCCTGGCTTTCGCCCCAATTACTCACAACCTACCACCTGACAATAGAAGCTGAGGATTTCAATAGTCATCACACTATGTGGGGCTATGATAGTAACAATATTACAAGTGAGACACTTGCAGAATGATCATCAAAGATACATCTCCTTTTTGATGCAAAAGACAGGTACTTCCCATTTTGCCCGCTGAAACAGAGACTACAACCCAGACCTTTGTTTCCTCACCAAAGACCAGTTTGGAATTCCTCCCAACACCTCCAGAACTATTCTTGGCAACTTTCCACTCAGTCCATACTGTCCAGTTATAATCCACATTGGGATTGAACCCCCAGTAATCGTGTCATTGCCCAAACTATAATGGAGCTTTCAAAAGGCAAACTGGCCAGGATTTACTGTGACAAATGAGGCTACCATAGATGTAATTCCACTGAAACCTGAAAACATTGGCTGTTTCACCTGGCTCACTCAAATAAATCCAAGAAAAAAAATCTCTTGCAGCCATCGTAAAGGATACCACCTCATGCCGGAAACCGGGAACAGAAAGGTTATTGAGAGTACCAAATTTTGGTGACCTAAACACTGCAACATCCTCACAAGTCACTGAATTGAGCATGTCATCAAAGCCAGGTCAAGATGGTTGAAACTCTGTACTTTATTCACTCCAGCCACAAAGCCTGGCTATTATTGTTCCAGTTTGAAACTGCCAACCCAGTGAAACTTCAAAATCCTGAAGTCCCAGCGGATGCAATTGCGTCTTATGACTTTAAAAGCAGTAGGGGACAAGTTTATTAGCGCAAAGTGACGCTCACTACCTGCCTCCTGCCCCATATCATTGTCCTCCGCTGTTGAGGATATAAATAAAGCCAGGAAAGCTGCAGGACATGATGACATCTTTCCTGGTTTTGTTATGAGCCTCAGAGCTCAGGGCTGGAAATAGCTAGCAGCACGTTAATCTCCAATATCCATTCCACAGGGTTCGTCCTGAGGATTTGGTGTGAGGCTGTCATCATTTCCAATGCCAAGCTCCTGAAGCTAACCAGTAATCCCTCATCATACTGACCCATATCATGCCTCTGCATGTCTTGCAAGCTCATGTGGAGAATATTACTGGCAAGGATCATGCCTATTATAGAAGCAATGTTACCGAATTAATAAGCAGGCTTCCCACCAGCCTGCAGCTGCACAGAAAAAGTATTAGCCTTAACAACACACCCTGAGGCAGGATTCCATCAAAACCTCAAGACTCAGGCACTTCCTATTAGACTTACCTGCTGGCTACAACACCATATAGAGGAATGACCTTCCCCCAAAAGTCAGCAAAATTATCCCATGCAATGCAATGATAAAATGCTTCTGAGAACTTCTGATCAATGGTAGATTTCCTGTTTTCCTTGATAACCAGGTCCGTAAATCATGCACTCTCAATGATGGCCTTCCGCAGGGATCAATCCTAGCACTGATCTAATTTAATATCTACACCAGTGACCTTCCTTGAACATTATGTATGACATTAGACCAAAGCCTCACATATCACTGTAACCTGAAAAATATCCATAACTAAAGGGACTTCAAACAGCTTGTTAATCGATGGCTGAAATGATCATATCCTGGTGGTGACTCTGCCAAACTCCATGCCACCTGAAGCAATCAGTTGGATCTCCAGACTAGACTTGGAGATCCAACATTACTGCTTTTAAGTCATAAAAAAGAAGGAGAAGAAGAAAGCACACGTTTAACGGACTAAGAACTGGTTAACTCTCAGATCTCACAAAGTAGTCATCTATAGAGACTCACCGTCGAGTAAGGGTGTGCTAGTGGGATTCAGCAATACCAGTACTAGGCCCAACACTGTTCAACATTCTCATGAATGATCTGGAAATGAAAATAAACTCGATGCTGATAAAATGTATAGGTGACATAAAGATTGGTGGAGTGGTAAACGATGAGGACAGGGCAAGCGTGGAGCAATCTGGATTGCTTGGTAATCTGGGCGCATTCAAACAAAATGCATTTTAACATAGCCATTATTATTATTATTATTTATTATTTGCATCTAGGAATAAGTAATTCAATAGCTAAAGAACTGGGAACTGTATCCTGAAATCAGTGACTCTGCAAAGAATTTAAGGGCCATTGTGGAGTTCCCACTATGATCCTGTGACAAAAAGGGCAAAGTTGATCTTTGGATATATAAACAGGAGATTATTTAGTAACAGTGGGGAAGTGAATTTACTTCTGTATAGGGCACTGGTGAGACCAATAATAGAATACTGTGTCTAGTTTTGGTGTCCGCATTTTAAAAATGATGATGATGAAAAATTGGAGAGGGTGCAGAAAAGAGCGACAAAAATGATTTTAAGGGCTGGAGAAAATGCCTTACAATGAGAGATGTAAAGAGTTCAATCTGTTTAGCTTATGAAAAAGAAGCTTGAAAAGTGACTTGAGTATAGTGTATAAGTACTTTCATAGGAGAAAATACTAAAGAGCTCTTTAATCTAATGGAGAAAGGCATAAAAAACCCATGACTGGAAGCGGAAGCCAGACAAATTCAGATTAGAAATAGGGCACACTTTTTTAACAGTGAGGATGATTAACTACTGATGCAAACTATCAAGGGAATTGAAATATCTCTTGATGTTTTTTTAAATCAAGACTGGATGCCTTTCTGGAAGGTATGCTTTGTCGAACACAAGCTGTTGGGCTTAATACAGGGATAACTGGATTAAATGTTTTGTGACAAAGTTAGGCCAGATGGCTGCAAGAGGGTACTGAAGGGCCAATATGTTAGCCCTGGAATGTTAATATTAAAGGCCCTTTTTCCTTAGGTCAATTAGGGACAGCTGAGTCCAATTAAGAGCTGCCTGAGGCCTTTTAAAACCCCTCTTCTCGGGAGAGAGACAAGCGGCTGCCTGGCTAGTGGTAGTAAGGAAAAAAGCTCCTCCAGGGTGAGAGGCTGTGCTCCTTTCCATAGGGGAAATATCCAGACCTGGGTGTCTGTTGGGGAAGGACTGACTCCTCTGGGTCAGGACAATACCTTTTCCCAGGAGGCAGCAAAAGGTATCCCCCTTAGTTTTTGAGTTCGTGAGACTTTTCTTTTGGTTGGTGGAGGATTACCCTTTAGACCAACCCCAAGAACTACTCTGAAAATATGGCCAAAGGAATACAGAAGAGGGAAGGTAAATATGGCCAAGAGTGGGGCTGATATACTCCAGGCCTGCCGTTGCCAGAGGGGGAAGGGCCAAGTCTGGTGAGACAAAGGAGGTGCCTTGCCACAGTATATTCTGGAGGTCAGGCTAGATGATTAATGGTCCCTTCTGGCCTTAAGCTGTATGAATTTATGCATTAGGTACAAGCAGGCAGAATAGCTCTGGGAGTGCTGGGGAAATGCACGGAGGAGCAGTCACTCTTCCATGCTTTAAAAAAAGACAGTGAGTGCTCCCCACAGTAGCATACTATCAGCTTCTATAGAAGTGGCATGTGTCCAGGCTTCCGCTTCTTTGGGACTGTTTAGAACTCCTAGCAATGCTAACACTCACCAGGGATCTCATGTGCTTGAGGAGTGCCCTCCATGAAGGAAGTCAAGTAGGGAAGGCTCTCAATGCCCTGTCCCTCATGCTCTTGAGCCGGAGACCCTAACTAATTAGATGAGTGATTGTTACCCCTATTTAATGGATGGAGAAGCAGAGGCAAAGACAAGGCAATTTTTTTTTTGGCTATGCCCACAAAGCAAGACAGTGTCAGATTCAAAATTCAGATTAGAACTCAGGAGTTTTCAAGTTCCTATCCCTTGAAATTGACCAAAATGGCTTGTGAATTTGGTAGGGCCCTACTTAGAATACATGCAGTAGCCAAAATGCTGCAATCTGTGTAAATAGATGCTAATACATGGGTAGGATTGCACATAGCAGAGCAGATCCCGTCATTTTCCAGGCAGAGCTCCTAAAGGCTCAAATGGATGGGAAAGAAGGATAAAAAGGAGAAAGGAATAATAATTCTATCATATGGTTCTCCCATTCCATGAGACATTTTATAAACACAAAGCTAGGATGGACAGTGCCCCAAAGGGTTTATGATATAATTTAAAAAAGATGTAACAAGTTGGTGTACTAAAGAAATGGAGGTAGGACAGTAACAAGAGTATGTAGTTACATAGGCCAGACAAGTGCATAGCTAGATTGTTTTGAGTCATTTCATTTGAAAAATATATTTAATAAATTATAAGATTAAGTAATGGAAATCCCTTCTGGCCATCTACCTTACCCATATCCATTGGCAATTTCCCATAGATATCATGGTAGAAGTGGGTGATGAAGAGGGAAATGAAGGACAGGGGAGAATATCCTTACAAAAAGGTTAATGTGGAAGACAATTCCAAGGTGTTTATGGGAGCAGAGGCTGGAGGCTGGCATAATTTGTGACATCCGATACAATAGCACATGCATAGGAAGGGCTAAAATATGAAGTGATTTAAAGGTAAGGACAGGAAGATTTTGTTTGTTACTGTGAAGATGTGGGGCACTAACGGTGAGATTCAAAAATAGTGAAGGTGAAATAGAATAATGAACGAAGGAAGGTGGTCTTAGTGGCTGTGTTTTGAATGGGCCTGAGATGAGCAAGGGGTATGGGGAGAAAGCCACAGAGGCGGAAGTTACAGTAATGAGAGAAGATGGGGGAGCCTAGATGAAAGTTTGAAGGTGGAAAATGGAAAGGATGAAAGGGCTAGATCTTGGAGATGTCTGAAGGATAAAGCAGCAAGATTTGAATGTGGCTTGTGTGGGGAGTCAAGGATGACACTAATAAGGCTATGTCTACACTATGAGCTAAGGATGTGATTCCCAGCTCATGCATACATACTCATGTTATCTCTCACTTGACCTAGCATGCTAAAAATTGTAATGTAACCTCATATAATGGTGCTGTTCAGAATGTCAGAGAATGGGGAGGGGGAAAGGGTTTAGGAAGTGGTCAGTGTGTTGGGGGGGGGGGTTTGTGTGTTTCGTTTGTTTGTGGGAAGTGTAATAAGAGTCCTTAGTGATTGAAAACACACAGGACATCCTCCTTTAATCTCTCAGTGGAGCAGAGCGATGGTGACTGAAAGGGATGATTCATAGTTTCTTCTGTACACAATAAACAATGGCAATAGGAAAAAAAAAAAGAAGCTGCCAAAGGGAAACCAGGTAAATTCCTGGTTCTTACTGCAGCAGGCAATGGCTTTGTTCCCTTGTTCTTTAACAAGGTTTCCAAGGATATGAAACACTGTGGCAGGAAATTACACTAAGACAGTACACATTGCTGGACCACAGCCCACATTGCTAGAGCCTAGCTTCCCTCTCCAAAATCTTGCAGCGTCAGTTTAATTTCTTCACAGCTAGTCTTAGTGTGGTCACCTGCTGACAAGGAAACAGTACAGCAGAGACCTCCCACATCTGGGTCTAGAAATTAAAATTAAGCTTTAGTTCTCCTGCAATACTATTTGGGCTCGATTTCACTCCCACTAAAATATTCCCATTGACTTCAGTGGGAGCAGAATTGAGACCAATGCCTTTCTCAATACTGCTTCAATGTACCCTTGTGTTTTACAGCATAATTCACGGAACAAACATATCAAGTCAGCAACCACAAAAACTAGTCCATTCTGTCTGACTATTACTGATGTCATACATCTGTCATTAAGCACCAGCAAGTATCTGGTTCTAAGTGCACGTTTACCACATAAATACCACATAAATATCCTTACTCCCAGGAACAATCCTATTGGTTTTAACGGGACTACTCATATAAGTAAGATTAAGAAGGATTGACAGGCCTTTAATTTGTATAATGTATTTCACTTCAGTCCAGGCAGTGCATTTCTAGGGGGGTATTGTAGATTTCTGGTAGGTAAAGTCAATTGGCCTTTGGCTTGCTGCCTCTTAACATGTTGTAAAAAATACACAGAAATGTACTGACTGTCATCTTGTGTTTTTAGCAGAAATATTTATTGGAAATAGAGGGCCAAGAAATGTAGTATCATGGCTCTATTGTCTTTCTGCTACTCTGTGTCAATCAAATTCACATAGTAAAGAAAGTTTTATAGGACGGTCATTTTCATGGAAGTCATACTCGGGTGATGATGAGGTTGTTGACAGAAATGTAAGTGAATTATAGTCTGGCACAGAATGAAGCTGTTACAGGCAAACTGTCCTCCAAGCCATCCCTAAGCATCAGCAGATTTTATACTCGACAGCTTTTCTTTACTTGATATTGTTTCAATGGGAATTACGGTAGCACAGTTTGCATTACACAATTCTTTATTTAACACTTTGAAATGCTGTGCCCAGTCAGTGCTGGGTCTAGGGAATGGAGGAGGAATGAGAGGGAAAGCAAAAGATGACTTAATCTAGGGGGAAAACAAGATGGAAGTACCTTTTTTCTGCATTTAACCCACATCTAATTACTCTAAACTTTCTCGGTTGACTGTTTGCAATTAAATCATTTATTCAACAAAGAATAACACCTTCATTGCCAAATGGAAACTGAAATAGCAGGGTAGCTATTGATGAAGAAATATATTAAACACTATAAAATTTTATTCTCTCAGCTTTTTGATTGGATCTACTTGTGTTTTGTTTTGCTTATTCTTTTTGTTTTCAGTTCACCAAATCATCTCACACAATTTCAAGGGAAAACCTGGGCTTTTTTATTTTATTTATTTATTTTGCTTTCTCTGTATACCTAGAGTTAGTTGTTTGGGTACACTCCACTTCACTCTCTTCCTGCTTGTAGTCATTGAAAGTTTTTTGTCCCAGCGCTGATATCAACTATCTCTTGTAGGAACAAAGAAAATGCCATATAGGATGAGACAAGTGGGCCATCTGCTCTTCTGGGTTAACTCATGATCTCGTGACCTTGAGCCTGTTGCAGGTGGTTACAAACTCAGTGCATGAGGATGACTCCATTTTGGTTCTTGCTGTTTGGAAGGAGGAGGAGATTTATTATAATTTGATCAAGTCTGAGGATCTCCTCATCACTTTTGAAGTCAGACCTCCTTTCTGAGAAAAAACCTTGTCACTCATCTGCTTTGCTGAAGGAAACTGATAGACCCAAGTCAGTTTCAGATGTCCTCTAAAGATAATGCTGTCAAGAACCTGTACAATGTTATAATCTTTTGTCATCCTCAGCCATTGATAAAATGGTTCCCAAATATCATCTTCTCCTACATCATCCCTCATACAAGCCTCTTTGTACATAGGTGACCCTCAATAGGTTAAATGCATGTGGGGGGGGGGCAGCAGTGGCAGAAAAACACATTTGAAGTCAAATGAGTTGCAGCAGAAACAGTTTCAAGTATTTTCTACTACATCTGTCAGGGCAACAAAGGAGGTTTAATTCTCCTCAAAGACAGAACCCCAAAAAATCCCATTAATCTTTGTTTCTGGTCATGAACAGCATGGCAAATGCAGTCAATGACCATCCTGAAACAAAGAGAAACTGCTTATACAGGAGAAAGTTTCTATCTTCTTCACAGGTACAACTGCTCAGTTTCTGACTGGAGTGATGCTTCCACAGGTAGAGTCTAGGTATGGAGGATAAAAATGTCCTACCATCTTTTAATCAAGTCTGACCAATCTTGCATACTCTGAGAAGTCCTGAGAGAACTTCAAATTACCATGAAGTTGTTTATAAGAAGAAATGTTATGATTATTCTTTAAATAGTCACAAGTGTGCAAGGTTCTGCACAGAAAACATACAACAGGTTTGTGTCCTAAAGAACTTATGATCTAAATAATGGATATGACAAACAATTCAGATAGTAACATGAAAGAGCAAAGATGAGGAAGGACATGTTTCAATTACAAAATTACATGGCTACTCAACTTAAGGGGTGCGTTCACACTCACACCCACACACCCCTATACATCTAGAGAGAGAAATTGATGGCTCAAAATTATTTGGCACATATATGTCTGTAATATTAACATACTGATTTTATAGCTCATCTATTTAGGGTGTACAGCAGAATGTGATTATTTTTTTTAAAAAATTCACTAGAATACATTCCAAAAAGGATTTATGTTAACTCATATCTTTCCAAACCTGGTTCTTGCATCCACCGTAAGCATTTTGTAAAGAAGACACTTTCACTAGCCTATGTGAAATAAGTTGGCTCTTTTTCAGCACAGCACAGCACAGCCGCTCTGTCTCCCCGCCACATCAACTGATTGCCAATAGGCAATCCTGTTGGCAGTTTCACCAGTGAGATCAAAGATTGAATAGCTTTGGAGAACAAACCAACACCTCACTCTTACAGATGGTCCCCCTAGAGTATGGATGGACACGTGGGTGAAGCAGCGTGGAGTAACTTGCACTGGCTCTGCTCATCTTGTAACCATTTTGTGAAAAAGCTTGGAGACAGAAGTCCTATCAATCTGGGCACTGGCACCTTTCCTCCAAACAGTAGATTCAATTAAGACCTTTTTAACAATTACTATCTCTCACTCAGGGCCAGTTCCAGGCACCAGCGCAGCGAGCAGGTGCTTGGGGCAGTCAATGGAAAGGGGCAGCACGTCCAGCTCTTCGGTGGCAAGTCCCTCAGTCCCTCTCTGAGGGAAGGATCTGCCGCAGAATAGCCGCCGAAGAATGAAGCGGCGGCAGTAGAGCTGCCGCCAAATGCCGCAGATCGCAGCTTTTTTTTTTTCTCCGCTGTTTAGGGTGGCAAAAACTCTGGAGCTGGCCCTGCCCTCACCATACAGCTCTCTATCTAGCATGAGCAAAGTTTGAGTAGCCTCTTTGCACCCTCTGGTGCATTCCTTGCAAACAATATAAACCCTTTTCTGAAGGAAACCTAAATATTCCTGAAATAATGCAATCTCATTGTCCCAAATGGAAAGTCTTGGATAGGTTTGCCCTTGATCTTTAGCCATACTTATTTTGAAGAATATTGACTTTCATAGCCTATTGTATGTATACTATCCCCCACCCATCCTCCAATAGAAATGGTCTCCCTACCATTGCTATGCCTTGTAATGGTGTGGCTTGCCCTGTGGGCTGGAGAGCCTGGGACTAAGCCAGCCCTGATTACAGGATGAGCCCCACCTGGGTTGAATCAGGTGCTCACTGTTTAAAAAGAGCAGGAAACTGGAGTTGTTGGAGTGGAGCAGGCACAGACTGTAAAGGTGAGCTGGGATAAAGACAGTAGGAGTGTTTGATGTTATTTTGGTTTAATCAGGAGAGAGACATTGGGCTTGAGGCCTAGAGGGCCGGTTTGTACCAGAGGACTAAATAAGGGGACTGCTTGTGAAGGGTGTTTGAACCACCCCTTGATCTGTGAGTTCTTAAATAGTCCTGATTGGTGGGGGAGGCAGCCACCCTGTTACACTCATACTTATACATTATTGATCAAGGTAAGGCATGAGGGGGAGAATTGGGGATTTTACTACTGAGGTGCGGGCAGTCAAGCAAATAGCAAGATAGCTTTCTATAATACTGAAACATAGTGGACTAGTTTCTGAGCCTGAAAGAAGGGGGTGCACTTATTTGTAATGCAGCTGTGGGCCAGACATCCACACTTCTGCTATAACGACAAAGCAGAATCGGCAACCACAGCTGCACTGCACAGTATAGAAGCCAACTACTCCAAATTGATACAGTATTTTCTTACAGTGTGCTCTACTGAGAATACCAAAATGCAGCTGGAATGTTTAGCCAATGTCTGGATCATTTCACATGATCCCATGTGGCTTCTTTGTAGGTAAAGGTAGCAATATGACAAACAACCAGGGATTCTGGGTTGACTCTCATTCACTCTTTCACCAATTGTCTTAATGTGACTGTACAGGTCTAGCTTGACATAAGAACAACATAACTGCTAAGATACTCTTCCACCACTTTGAGCACTAGCTGGTAACTTGGGAGACTCTGGACTAAATCAAGAACATTAAAAAACTTCCAGTATAAAAGTTCATTGCTAGAATTCCATCTGGTATTTACTATTTATTATCTACTATATGACTGAATGTATTTTTGATTAGGAAAAATACCACTCATTCAGTCACTCATGCATGAAATCATTAGGGAGAGCATTGTTCTCCATTTTGCCTAAGGCATGTATTTTCCTGTTTTCATCACTGTTATGACATCCCCATTTTCTAATATATCACTCTGCTTGATTATATTTCCTCTAATTTCTACAGGCTCCAAAGAACATGTAAAAAGAACAGGAGTGCTTGTGGCACTTTAGAGACTAACAAACAAGAACATGTAGTTCATTACCAACACTAAGAACAATATACCTTGTACTCCTGGAAATGAAAATCATCTTGAAGTGAAACTTCAGTGCAGTGATAATATATGAAACACGTCAAATGGAATTTCACCTACTGCAAGAACGAAGGAATTCCTTACTGAAAGTAACAGTCAGTCATACGCAATTGTCACTAAGGAGGGCTTCCTTGTTCTCCATGTTGGCCATGACACACACACACACACCTATTTATCAGGTGTTCAATGCAGCACTATAAAAGCAAATAAATAAACCAACAACCCAGCAATCTCACCTCTTTTTGGTGTGCTCAGTTCCTCCATTGGGGTCTGAGTACATAAAGCCCCTCATTTCCCAACAGGTGCATGGCACCTCATTGATTTGTCAAACAGAGCTAGTGCAGTTAGGAGGACACAGCAGCATCATGGCTCTTCAAGCATATCAGATGTGTTTCATTTCAGATCTATTATACAGAAAGCTGCAATGGATTAGTTTAAACTTCAGAATGAAATGTGACCTGTTGGTGCAGATGTCCTGCCACTAATGACAATGTTTCCTCCCTGTGGCGCATACTGGCAATTCATCTCAGAATTCGGGAGGCAGGAATGTCCTGCTTTGGAATCATGCTAATGGTGCTACCAAGGAACATAGTTTCCAGATGACACAAAAGTACAATAGGCTTCTGATACTTAGTGACAGCGTCAAAGTTCTGGGAGGGAGTTAAAGCCCCTGAAAACTTCAGCACAGTCCTGAATATTTCTTTTGTACTTGTTATGATTGAACTGGTTTCCCAAAGTCTTTTAGGTGGTTTCTATCCCTAAAAATACCGTCTAAATTCAGAAGACAATGTCCATTACAAACTCAATATCCTTAACTAGTACATTCAATCACACAAGGTGAAATTCTGGCACCTCTGGATTATACAGGATGTTTCCTATTAACGTTGAGAGGATCAGGATTTCACTCACAAATACTGACAAACTCCTGACAAGACAATAAAAAATTCCTTGTGGGAGAACTCCTACAGTAATTTTTAATGCATTTTTTAGCTAGAAAAACTTCCAGCACTGATGATTTTATTGGGTATTCAAAGATTCAGTTCAGCTTACAGAAACACTGAAAGGTTCATCCAAACCTCTCTGGCTTTGTTTTCTATTCTCCAACTAGATACTTCTTCTGTTCTTTAACTCCGTGGGTCTCTCCCCTTCTACTCCGCCCCCTCTCCCAACTCCTTTTCCTGTCGCCAACATAGCCAGTTATACTCTTCAGGAAGACAAGCATAAAAGCCAATCGGCTGGCAAGGAAAGTTAAAACAATGTTGAAAAAAGCAAGAGACTTGTTATTCCTCAAGAATCTGAGCAGCAAGAAACTGTAAACAGGTCAGCACTTCCTGCATTTATCAGACAAGAGAACAAAAGAGATTCTGTATGTGTTGGTAACTTTCTCTCTCACTTGGTGATTATGGTGCATTAATTATTGCTGCAGATTTCTGAAATGAAACTGCTCACTCATTTTTATGGGTTGTTTAACTAAAGTTTTTCACAGATGGCATTATCCTTTCCCTTTCTGAAGTTAATATTATACTGTCATCATCTGAATAGAATAATATTGTAAATCTCCCTTCTGGCTTATGTCTTTGTTTGTGATAAATTCTGGAAAGGAATGACACCTGGGAGATCTTTAAAGATCTCAGTTGTAGCTCACTGGAATTAATGAAGCCACAACAGACAGAAATCTGGTAACATACCGATACTAAGGATATTTTTATCTACAAACTGTACCAACTGCATCCACAAAATTATCCCAAATTACTTAAACTTTGAACAAGTTACTACTTTATAATAATATAAATTGTATTGTTACAATGAAGGTGTCATTTTTAATCAACTATTAATTTGAACTAATCCAGATAAATACACTTTGTCATAGTTCTATGCAATTTGGATAGCTGAATTATAGACATAAATCCTACTTGTAAATCCTACTTGTAAAGCCATTTTCCTATTAGAACACTCCTATGAACAATTTCTAGTGAAACTTGGGGAGATTACCATAATATGTCTCATTTTCTTTTCTGATTTTCTGCATGTCTTGAAATTTTAAAAATATATATTTTAATGTAGGTTACAATTTCTTGTTAGGTCACTAAATGGAACATAATAAAAGTTGTAAGGAAGTTAAGTGAGGGAAACTCTAGCCAGAATAAATACAGATGAGAAGCCTTAGGGCAGGGTTTCTCAAACAGGGTTGCCACTTCTGCAGGGAAAGCCCCTGGCGGGCTGGGCCAGTGTGTTTACCTGCCCCATCCGCAGGTCCAGCCGATAGCGGCTCCCACTGGCCACGGATCACTGCTCTGGGTCATTGGGAGTTGCTGGAAGTGGCGACCAGTACATCCCACAGACCGTGCCACTTCCAGCAGCACCCATTGGCCCGGAGCAGCAATCCGCGGCCAGTGGGAGCCGTGATTGGCTGGACCTGTGGACAGGGAAGGTAAACACACCAGCCCGGCCCACCAGGGGCTTTCCCTACAGAAGTGGTGACTCCTGTTTGAGAAACCCTGCCTTAGGATATGTCTACACTACAAGTAAAACCCTACTGCAGGCCAGGCCTGTTTAATTGCAATGTAGATGTCTGGACTCAGGCTGCAACCTGGGCTCTAGGACTCTGTGAAATAGGAGGGGCCCAGAGCTCAGGCTGCAGTGCAAACCCAAAAGTCTACACTGCAATTAAACAGCAACCTGAGCTCCTTGAGCCCAAGTTGACTGGCACAGGCCAGCCGAATGTGTCCAATTGTGGTGTAGATGTACCCTCAAAGGTTGCATTGCAATGAAGAGTTCTAGAGTTAATCTACTGTCATCCATCCCTTGCTGTCATACTCAGTAAGAAAATATACTATGGCTTCTCCAATTTGCATCAAGTACTGCAAATTCAAAGACTCTGCTATCTCATCAGAAGTAGAAATAGGAGCTTTATATCAATAGAAAGGTTAAATTCCTTCCAAGAGACAGTCTTCCTCATTGGTTGTGAATTCAGAGCTGCTGCCTCCCTCCCATCTTTCCCCCCTCCCCCCTGGATATTCCAATCTGTCAACAAAGGAGGTAAATAAGACGGTGCAAACAAGATACAAAGAATGTCCACCCCACAGAACTCCCGTGTAAAACTAGAGCAGAGAAATGGTGAATCAGGCCTTATACTTCTGCTTTGTGTAAATTACCAGTAATCAATAGTTTTGACATCTGGACTTTCACTGTTTGGTTGGAATGGTGTTTCTCAAATTGTGGTCCTGGCTGCCTGGCAAATCCTTCTGGGGTAGACTTAAATGGGCAAATTTTACCTTGGCAAAATTAAGAGAAGAAGAATAATTTTCTTCTCAATGAAAATGATGTAGCAAAAGATGTAATTCTTCTTCTCCAGCAAATAGAAGGGATTCAGATGTGGCATATCTGAATTGGGTGGAAGGTGTAGAGTATTTCCTTCCTGATATTATCCCATTCTCCAGGAGACACACAGATGCTCTGCAGATGTAAGACTGTGCAAGTTGGAAGATAGCTGGCTAGGAATGAGTGGGCTTACATTCTCCCTAGCACTGTATCCTCTTCAGCTCATGGTACGCTGCATGGGCATTGTCTGCTTTTCCCATAGAGTGAAAGGTGGGGGCGAGGAAGGTTCCATACCCAGTGTGGGAGCCTGGTTCTTGCAGACAATCCATTTCTAATTTTATAACTGGTATTGACATCATTGGTGCTATGCTGCCTTATGCCAATTGAAAATCTGGTCCCTTGTTTCCAGCCCTGCTGGGTCATGAGATATTGAACCTTAGGCATGCCAACCTTCCAGAATTAAATATTGTCTGTCGTGCATCTATGGGAGAGAACTTGGGAAGGAAAATTCCCATCTGAAGCAAATGTCTTGCTAAAGAGAGTTTGGCTATCTACAGTTCTCCCTGAGGAATGGATGGGAAGGAGTAGACTTCTTTTTTTTTCTCTCACAAGGATATAGCAATAGAAGGATTAATTAATCACATAGACTGATTGGTACCATATTGTCTCTGGAGACACTGAGCCAGCCCAATATCTGATACAGTCTGAAATGCTTCTCTATACTAGATGTGTGCCAACACTGCCAAGACACCTTCCTGATAGCTTGTGAACAGTCGCAATGCTCTAGCTTCTACTCCCCCCACTCTTTGTTTTCCCCTGCCAGTCAATACTTCATCCATTTCCCAAACAGAGCATGAGTTTGAACAGGAAGTTCCAGGGAGTCATATTATGTATTACTTGAGCTACTTCTTTTTCATCTTGCACCATTTCAATATGTCACATTTCAAACTCATATACTGTGTAACATAATAAGCCATTGCCAACTATAAGTGCAGATACTATGATGTAATGTGGCATTAGGTGTTAAAAATGTAAATAGAAAGTGCTTTCTTCCAGGTCAGGTATCAATTACTTATTAGAGCCAATCCTGTTAACATATATGTGTCTAATTTTATTCATGTGAGTAGTTTCATTGCAGCACCAGCTGCAAGCACCAGCACAGCAAACAGGTGCTTGGGGCAGCCCATGGAAGGGGGCAGCACATCTGGGTCTTTGGTGGCCCGTCCAGGTAACCTCAGTCCCTCTCGGAGGGAAGGACTGGCCACCAAATTGCCGCCGAAGAATGAAGCAGTGCAGTAGAGCCAATTGCGGCTTTTTTTTTTCTTCTGTCTTGGGGCAGAAAAAAAGCTGGAGCCGGCCCTGTTTCATTGGCATTGATGGGATTTCTCCACAGACTTAAGTGATGTGCATTAGTGGCAGAATTAGATACTTGGTTAAAAATGGTCCATGAGATTTTTGGCAGGAAATGAAATATGTACAAATCCAGAAGAAACTGCTGTTTTGAAAGAAACAGCAATGATTCCACTGCCTGCTCATCTCTGTTCAGCATAGTTCCTGTTGACAACAATATGCATCCTACTTACATCATCTAAGCATATGTATCATTTAGTAACTCTAGAGGGACACAGTGTGACTTCTTCCTGGCTGCTTTCTGTTTCTCAAAGGTGATATACTCTCTCTCTAAATAACAAGGGTGCTGCCCTGGTTCATTCACATAAGGATGTTAGCTGCAATTTTTCTGACAGTTGCAAAAGCCCTTTCCCACATATTTCACTGATTTTAATTTGTTTATTTCCATTTACAATACATGTTCCCATTGTGCGTCACTCATTTCCACATATACAGGTATGGCAATCTGCCATTTTCCAGCAACATTTGTCAGGGTTCTATGACCTTTCCCAGGGCAGCAAAAATAGAACTGCAACTAACTACCTCCAGATCAAATAACTTTGGAGTCAAACTGTTCAAACTGTCCACTACTTGGTTTTAATCATCAGAAACTGCTCTGTGTGCAGTGTCAATTCATTTCTCAAAGGAGGAGATCAGATCCAGCCTAAAGACTACATTAAAAGTACAACAACATGGTCCTTTCTTTACAGACACTGTGGTAAGGGACTCAGCAGTCCCAGTCATACAGCATTTATTCATGTAAGTAAAAGTTCACTTCCAGGAGCAGAGACTATAAAAGCAAGGGATACGTGTGCTGCCATACTGCACCCCAGTCCTGCTCCCTTTGAGGCCAATGGGAATTTTTCCTTTCACCTCAGTGATAGAATTGGATCCCTTTTTTATACTTTTTTCTGAACTAAAAAGCCTACAGAAGTTGACAAAGCATTGTTCTGCTCTGTCATGGATGGGATCTCTGCTCTCAACACAAAATAATAAATTTACAGGACACATTCATATATCCGATAAAACGGAAGTGTTCACTTGGTTTATTCAATGGTTATAAGCGAGTTATGAATAACATGATTTAGACTGGTTTTACAGTGCAATATTATGTACAGATTTAGAAAGGGAAAATAAAGAAGCATGAAATATTTGGTCAAACTTCTAAGCAAGTTTCTTTGCAAAGGGAGAGTGAGTGTTTATCTGTCACTGTGGAAGAGATCACACCATCATTTTAACTTTTTTTAATGTGAAACAGCCATTTACTTCATTCAGATCTCCTTGCATGGAATGATGGCAGATATGGCTCCACTAGTGTACGGGGAAAATATTGAAAGCAAGAGTGTGCCTCCCAGATTCATGAAATAAGGTACTATTCAACTTGAATAACCACATTCATTTCAATGGAACTTCTTGACAAGTGTTGTGCTACTCAGACTGAGGAAGGATATCTGTGCCTGACCATACTGTATATACACTTTTTCACAGATTCTATGTGCTGCTTACACTGAGACTCTGGAACTTGTGCACTTGATCTAAAATAACCCAAAGTAACCAGGAAACCAACCTGCAAGCCTCTGAAATCTCCTATTGCTTGGTAGATGGACAATAACAATATACCTAGGTCAATTCCACTTTCCTGCTTTTCACCAGACCCTTCCATCCTCTTTCCTCTCTAGATACAAAACTCAGGCCTTAAATATTCTGTAAGGATAAAGGGCATAAGGGACATGATTTTTGGTGGTGTTAACTATGAATTTCCTTGCATTGGATGGAAATTGGTTCAAAACAGGATGTAATCTGGAAACTAGGATTGACCCCTTCCCAACAAAAGTGAGGAAATTCACATCAATACTAGAAATGTTAGTTTGCTGTTTATGGATGGGGTTTTGGTTGGTTGTTTAAACAGCAATTTCAGGGCCAAAGTTAATGATGTAGCCCTGAAATGGCAGAGACCTGGGTCTCTAACCCCCCCTTCCTGCCCCCACGCTGCTCAGACGGATGCAGCCCTAACCCAGTGGCTATGGGGTGAGGAGGGTTGGGTCTGGAGGCATGGTACGGAGGGCTGGGCACTCAGTGAATAGTACTAGTCCACTCTTCTGGCTCCATTAAACCACTGACCAAAGTATCAGCGTAGGTTGGTCTGATTTCTGTGGCTTAAGTCACATGTCAGCACTCTTCAAATGCCACTTTTGTGGTTGTTATTACTTTCAGTGCAAGTTTGTGATTATTGGCCTTGGGTTAAAATAGACATTTTCAGTAGTTGAAAGGCTCTAGTAGGTTCACCTGGGATAATTAATATCTTATTATTGAAATTAAACATCTTAAATCAGTCAGTCAGCACATTTATTTCCCTCATTTTCACAAGAAAACAGTGAATCATAGTTGTCTTGTAACAAAGGCCTTTTTCACAATTCTGATAGTTTGAGGACTTTGCTCTTATATAAAATTTTGTTTGTGTGACAAAGTTCCTCCTCTGCCGTGGTGGGTCCTGTGCTTATTGGCAGATTTGCTCACCTCAGTGATCTTCCCCACAGTCTGGGTCAACTCCTCCTGTGTCTGATCAGGAGTTGGGAGGTTTGAGGGTGTTGTGGAAAAGACCACCACTGTATTGAATTTGAATCAGACTGCCTGAGGCCACCTTTATTGTTATAACAAGAATACAGGTGTACACAGGGAGAGACGGCAAAATCTTATGCAAAAGATAGGCCGCTCTGCTCCTTACAAAGACTACCAAGCTTATAGAGGTTAAAACCGCAAAACGTCATAAAGATTACACAAGTTATTTGCCTTTTTTGGTAATTAATATTGCAAATCAGCAGGCTATTTACTGTAAGTCTAGTTTGGGGTATTTCCAGTTACAATTATGCTGACTGTCTTGTGACCCCTTGATACATATTGCAAAAGTTATTAAAATATTGCTTATCAGCAAGCTAATCAAACATATTTCACGTATTCTGGCAGTGATTGAGCTGGCTCTTTTGATAACCCCTCCTTGGAGTTTCCCTTAAGCAAGCATTGTCCATTATATATTACACAAGGCAAAGCTGGCACTTAAGGGGACTCCTTGTCCCCCTCCTAGTTCCTCTTTTGTCAGTGTTCCATACCCCATTTCCTTATGCTTAGTTTCTTCACACCCAGTGCCTGATATATTTGCTAAGCGAGTCTATTTGAGAACTAAAACCATGGCTTTTAAACATTTATTTGGTCCCATTCAGCTTAGATAAAGTCTAGGGCCTGGATATGTGAATCTATAAACTAATAAAGCCAAAGCGTTATTGATTACACACTGTGACTGATCTCAACTGGTGCTAGATAAAACTTAAACTCTGAACACCAAGAGAGATCAGCCAGCCTGTGCAAGAGACATGTCTTGCAGCCTAAAGAAGGGGCCATTTAGGACACAGCCACAGGAAACATTGTTGGTTACAACATATTCTGGTAAATTACAGATGTTCGTATCAATGGCGGGGATATTTCCTCTTGACCAGTACCCCGATGGTGTATCCATGACAGTGACAGCAACCCTCATAGCGATTGAACAGGCCCTATATGGAAGATTACAAGGCTTCCTACAAAAAGGTGGGGGGAGGGGTTGTAGGCCCTGACATTCCCTCCTTTTAATGCCTTTATGGCATTAAATTTTTACACATCAGTGGTCAAGAGGGGGTGAACCTCGGCAGTCAGGTTCTGAGCCTCAAAGAAAGGGTTGTTATTATTCTTATAGTTTGGTGACACCAGGGCAACAGGTGGGGCATGCGGGGTGGACACTGGGCAGCAGCAGCGGGACTTTTTACAGCAACAGAAACAGAGACAAGCAGATAACAATAATCCTCCCCCCAGGAGGCCCCATAGAAGCCACTTGTGACCAGGGGAGGGCTGGAGGACCTTGGTAATTTGACAGAGGACATCTGTGTCTACACAAAGAGTAGTGAGTCTGTGGGCAGTTTGGAAAGCATTAAGCTTGACTTGGTACACACTCTCGAGGATATGGACTTGCTCCTGTAATTTGGAGATTTGTTGGACCTCTGGTAAAAGAGACAATAACGAGTGAAAGCGATCTGACACTATAGATATCCAATTAAAGTGAATCTGGAATTGCAAGGAAACCTGATATGATCTATCTGCGGGCCAATATATAGCGTGAGTGCCTGAGGCGGTGACTAGATTAAAAACCACATTATGCAGAGTGGAGGAGTTAATGGAGACACAGCTATCATTGGCCTGAATGAGGGTATGATTGGCGAGGGTGGTTACACGCCCTGCACCTTCCCAACATACATGCTGGTATACAGTAACAATCTCCCCGGGCTGAAGCTTTCGCATACATTGGAGCTGGGGAGGTTCTAAAGGCCATTATGTCCACAGATTACCTTGTCCTATCCAATAGTTGGGTGTTATTGCCGGGGCACTGACCAGGAAGCGGTTAGGGCCTTGAGGGGGTTTTATCTCCCATACTTCTCGGTGGATCACCCAGTCCCACAAACAACCAGCCCAAGGGCCAGGGAGCATGCGGTAAGTGGGGGCCCACATCCCCTTCACAGGACCATAGGCCTGGAAAGAGCACTGTGAGTGAGCACATTGCCACTCCGAAAATTTCCAAGTGTACCTCCAAGGCCACAAACTGGGCTGGTATACTGGAAGCGTTTGTAAGGGCAGTGGGCCAAGTCTGGTGTTTTAGGTCCTCCTGGATGGAGGCCAACACCACATTAAGATAATTCTGGACCTCCGAGCAAGCATAGTCCCACTGCAATGCCTTTCCCGCCAACGCGGTTTGTTGGACCATGCGCTTGAGCACATCTTGGGTGATGGCACCGAGGATGGAGACCACCTGTAACTCGCCTGTCCCTGCTTGCACCTCGGTCACTTGTGCCCCTGAAATTCAACCCGCCGCTTGTTCCAATTGGCCTAATCTACCCTTGTGTTGCTGGGTCTTATAGATGCTCCAGGCGGAAGCAGCGCTACTAGCTCCCAGCCACAGGGTGTCGGTTAGATCTCTAGTTTTTCTAGACTGACTCCATACTTGTTGCTGCAACAACCATATGGCTGCCCCTTTTGAACAATTAGGGTAAACAGCACCAATTTGGAAATGGGTTAACGGGAGGGTGAACCTAATAGTTCCTAAGGTGTCATTTGAAATAGTCCATTTAAATCTTGTTAATGCAGATTTTTCTGCAGGTTCATACCATAGTTGTTGATTGTACATCTTAATTCCTTCTTCAGATATGGAGATATTGGCAGAGTGACTAGGGGCATACTGAATTAAGGTGCATGTTATGTTTTCGGTAAGTGGGAGTGCTCCTCACAGGTGAAGGCTATGGTGGAGGGACAAATTTTCCGTGTATATACCATTGTTCGGGTTACCCGGGTAACTAGGAAACAGGAAGAACTTTGCATATCATGAGCAGAACAGAGACCGGGGATTAGCACAGTGTCTACATTATCTCGCCAGTTATCAATAAAGTAGATAGTGTTGTGAAGATGCGAAACGTTGCGATTAGGTTGTAAGGTTATGTTAACGAAGAAAATATGTACTGTGTTAGATGTCTCCCATTCTACCACCCGTTCATAGAGAAGATTCTGGAAAGAGAAAAATAATCTAAAAGCACAGTAGGAAAACAAATTACCGGAGAGGGATGGTCTGGGTCACCGCAAAATAGTTGAGGTTTCCCCCTTTGTAATGTCAAATTGAGGGTGCGGTTTGTGGGTACTGAGAATGGGTGGGGAAGGGGTAGGCTTAACTAACAGTTCAAGGATGGTTTGACATGGCCAGGGAACTTGACCCATCTTACAGGCACCTGTTTGAGGAATAAACCCCAAAATCCAGTCTACCCCACATGACCAAGAGTCCTCACCGCAATTCCCCCCCTGCCACCATACTATGGACCGTCTTTTATACCATGGCCAACTTTTGACATCCTCAATGGTAAGGGATTTCCCTGACACTTACCGGACAGTTCTTTTGTTACTGAGGGCTGGGATTGCTCCTACCATTCGTGGGGGAGGGTTTGAGCCTTCTTTGAGACACGTTTCAGATGTTAGCCATGTTTTTGTAGCAACAACAGTGTTATGACCCTTGTAATAATAATAGTAAATTAGATTAGTCAGGATGAGAGCCAACACCAGAGCCACAAGAGCAACAGCAATCCGAAGGAAACAAGCCACCCGCTTTCCCCTTATGTCCATTCGTGTTATCACAAGTCTCTGGGGGGTCCTCGGAGGGGCTGCGGGGCCCGATCGCATTATCACAATCCTTCGAGGGGCCCTTGTGAGGCCTGTTCTTTCCACTCTCCTTGGAGGGACCATTGCAATAGCGATACGGCAGGAGTTACAACTCAGACCCCCTTATGTTGTTTTCCGTTTCCTTAGGTTATACTTGGGCTCCTGTTCGGGTGCGTCCGGTAGCCCAGGGGGCCGGGGGTTGCTCTGATTGTTTTGGGCTTGATCAGTTGGAAAGAAAGGAGCGCTGGCAGGGTTCAAATGTGGCGAGACCTTCTTGCAGTAAGAAGCGTGGATCCAGTTGGGAAGTCCCTGGCACTTCACTGCAGTGTGGGTAGTCAGCGACACCTGGTATGACTTCCCCATGAGTTTCCAGAGTGACTTGCGCTGGAAAATTTTACAGCAGACCAATCTCCGCGCAATGGATGGCATGCCGTCTCCGCAGGATCGGTAGGCACCTTCGAACCTCGCGAATGACACAATCTGACATTGGACGATTAGTGTCCTACAATAGGCTTAACACTGTCATTCATCATTAATGTAAGCTAATGTTGCCGGGAAGCAGGTAGGTGGGCAGGCTTTCTCATGGGTCGTGCCATGAGAATCTCATTGACAGGCAGTTCTCATGGGGGTGTTCCGCATATGCATTAAGGCCAATGGTAGGCATTTGGCATTTCAGGCTGTCTCAGCGCAACAGTTGGCCCAGTTTGTTTATTGAAGTTCTCCCTTTTACGTTCCAACCACTTCCGGTCGCTTTGGGGATGTGGGGCGCAAGTGTAGGTGCTAGGTTTATGCTAAGGGCTTCAGATTTGTTGCATAACTTGGCCAGTAAAATTGAGTGCCCTGTCACTATTGATGGAGGCAGGCAATCCGAACCGAGGAATGAAATCCTTTAGGAGTTTCTTTGCAACGGTTATTGAATCTGCTTTAGCACAAGAGTAGGCTTCTACTCATCCTGAAAACATACACACACATACCAACACATACTAATAGGAACAGCATTTTGACAAATTTATAAAGTCGATTTGGATATTTACAAAGGGACCCCATGGTGGAGGGTGCGCCGCCGGGGTAGTTCGCACCGCTCGACCACTGTTATGGGTCATGCAGATGGGGCAAGAGCGACAATATTGTTGGGCCATGCTGGAAAATTTTGGAGCATACCAAAATTGGGCCACGGAAGCAATCATACCCTCCTTGCCGACATGGGCCAATCCATGGGCCACACGGGCTAGGTAGGGGAGTAAGGCCAGGGGCGCCACCAAGAGACCATCTGGGGCACGCCACAAGGCGTCGTCCGAATGTAAATAGCAGTCGGACTGCTTCCAGCAGATTTTCTCCTCCTTGGGTGCCGACTCCTGCATATGCACAAGGTCTGACAGGGAGTTGGCTGTGGAGGGAAACTGGAGCGTACAAAGAGGGACCTTATCAGAGGGAGCCGGAGACCCAGAAAGGGCCGCCTGCCTGGCAGCAGCATCTGCCAGGGCATTTCCGCGTGTAACGTCATCGCAGGGGGGTTGATGGGCCGAACATTTAACAACAGCAATAGCCAAGGGTAACTGGAGACCTGATAATAGGGCGCTAATATAAGAACCATTACGGATGGGCGTTCCGCTAGACGTAAGGAAGCCCCTATACTTCCACAGCTGCCCATAATCATGCACGACCCCAAAAGCATATCTGGAGTCAGTGTAAATGGTAACAGAAGTGTTGGTTGCCAAATGGCAGGCACTAGTAAGGGCAACCAACTCCACCACTTGGGCGGATTTTGCTGCTGGAAGAGAATGAGCTTCTATAATGCCATGTAGATCACACACGACATAGCCCGCTACCAGTTGGCCAGATGAATTTCTAAGGCAAGAACCATCAACAAAGAGGATTAATTCAGGGTCCTGTAGGGGAACATCCTGCAAATCAGGTCTAGGGGTAGAAAGTTCAGCAGTTACAGAGAGGCAATCATGCGGTTCGCCATCATCTGCCGTAGGCAGAAGGGAGGCTGGATTTAATACCGAACATCTATTAGAGTAATATTGGCAGCATTTAAGAGGAGCATTTCATATTTGGTAAGGCGGGAGTTTGAGAGATGCTGAGTTTTGCCTTTGGTAAGGAGGGCAGTGACGGCATGGGGAACAGCAACAATCAGGGGCCCCCCTAATACAAGAGAAGCGGAGGCTTCCACAAGCATTGCAGCGGCTGCCACAGATCTGAGGCATGGGGGTGGACCCGCAGCTATGGAATCCAGTGTGGAACTGAAATAAGCCACGTGCCTGTGCTTATCCCCATGTAACTGTGTGAGGACCCCCTAGGCCGTGCCCTCCCTCTCATGGCAATAAAGGGTAAAAGGTTTTCTGTAGTCATGGAGGCCCAATGCAGGGGCATGGGTCAGAGCATATTTGATCTGGCTAAATGCTTCTTCTGCACTGTCAGTCCAGGGAATGGGATCGGGGCTTGTGTTTAGGGTTAAATTTTGCAAGGGGCGGACAAGAGAAGCATAGCCTGAAATCCATTGTCGGCAATAGCCTGCCATCCCGAGGAATCCTCGCAACTGCTTTTTTGTGCTAGGTCTAGGTACTTGGAGGATAGCCTGGACGCGTGAGGATGACTAGCCTTGTTTGCCTGCTGAAATATCATGTCCAAGATAGTGAACTACAGGAGAGCAAAGTTGCAATTTGATTTTGGATACTTTATGACCCTTTTGGGCCAAGGCTTGGAGCAAAACTAGAGTATCGGTTTTGGAGGCCTCTAAGGAATCAGAGGCTAGCAGTAAATCATCTACATACTGGATTAGGACAGAACCCATTGGAAATTGAATGTCGTCCAAATCCTGTTTTAAGATTCGGGAGAAAATAGTGGGAGATTCAGTATAGCCTTGCGGTAGCCAGGTCCAGGTATACTGGGACCCCTGATAAGTAAAGGCAAATAAATATTGGCTATTTTCATGGATTGGGATGGAGAAGAAAGCAGAGCACAAGTCAATTACAGAGAAATACTGCTCGGTTGGGGGAAAGCAGGAAAGAATTGTAGCAGGATTTGGAACCACGGGGAAGATGGGAAGTACTGCAGCATTTATGGCCCGGAGGTCTTAGACAAACCACCAGGTTTGTTTTCCAGGTTTTTTTACAGGCAAAATCGGGGAGTTGCATTTACTAACAGTTGGCACGATGACTCCTTGTTCAAGCAAGGCCTTAATTACGGGACAGATTCCGTCCTCGGCTTGCCTATACAATGGATACTGTCGAATTTTGGGAAGAGGCTTTGCTAGGTTTAAACGAATCTCAACCAGCTGAGCAGAGCCAATACGCCCAACCTGGTTGGCTTGCTCAGCCCACAGTGTAGGGGAGACTCTGGCCAACAGTTCCTGCTGCAACAAGGAAGCTTTGGAGTCGGTGTCCCCCACTGGCGCTTGCCCTTCCTGCAAGAGAGCCAGAACCTCATTCTGGGTGGGTTCAGGCACTTCCAAAAACACTCCATCTGGGGAGCAGTAACTGATACAGTTCAATTTACACAGCAAATCCTTTCCCAATAAGTTGGCAGGAGAACAAGGACTGAGGAGGAACGCGTGCTGAGCCGAAAGGGGACCGACAGTAACAGAAAGTGGGGACGATACAGGGTGGGGAATAGGTGTATTACCCACCCCTACTGCGGTTATAACCTCCGGAGAGAGGGGTACCGATGGGAATTCCTGAGTCCTTAGGGTAGAGCGTGAGGCTCCAGTATCTATTAAGCATGGGGCAGCAATACCATTCATTACACAGGTGACCGTAGGGGCGGTTTGATCTACCGATAGGAGGGGGGCAATGACGTTAGCAGCCTCCTGGCTCTTTCAATAGTCAAGTGGAGGCGGGGGTGGGTTGGGGTTTGGCTGACCACTAATGGTAGGGGCTTGGGTTGGGACTCCTCACGTAAAACGCTTAGGGCGTGTAGGACAGTTCCTTATAAGGTGGCCTTCCTGTTTACAGTAGGCGCAGCTCCTTTTATGGGGGCAGTCAGCCTTCCAGTGCCCTTCTTGGCCACATGAGAAGCAAGCACCTGGTTTGGGCTGGGGGTTTGTCTCAGGCAGGGGCTTTCCTTCTGCCGTCCTTGATGTTGGGTTTTGCTTGGGAAATCTTTTACTAGTGTCCTGCATAGTTTGAATTTGCAGGGCCATGAGTTTAGTTTCTGTCTCATCCTTTTTTCTTTCTAGTTGCCTGTGGAAATGTTGCACTGCAGCCAAAATACCCTCTAAGTCCTTTCCTTCCCAATCAACTAATGTAACTTTTAATTGTTCGCCAACTTTAGGCAGGAGGCCCTGCACGAAAGCAGCTACTACTGCTAGTCTGGCAGTACCCTCAGCATCATCTATTCCCGAATATCGCTCAAACACCTGCTTTAAACATTCCATATAATCTGCTGGGTTTTCTCCCTTAGCCTGTTTACAGGCATTTATTTTGGTCCAATCAGTTTTCTTGGGGCAGATTGAAAGGACTTCCCTGACCAAATTTTCTCTGTGATGCTGTAGTCCGAGAAGGTTAAGACCATTCTCGGTGTCTGGCCATTCTTCAGCCTTTTGGAAAAGGCAGTTAAGTGTTTCCTTAGGCAGCACCATCCTCAGGAGCTGATCCATATCAGCCCAGTTAGGGTTATAACACCGAATAACCATGCTCAACTGTTCTTGAAATTTAACTGGGTCTTCCCTGATTTTAGGAAATTTATCAACTAGATTATATAAGTCCACCGGTGACCAGGGGGCGTGTACAGTCACTAACCCCTGGGGTCCGGGCAACTCCCGCAAAGGAAATAACCCGGAATCTGGTAAGCCAAATTTTTCCTTTATGTTTTGTGCTTGCCTCGCGATGGTACGGAGGCGGGTGTGGTGGGCAGGAGGAGAAGCTAATGCTGATTTGGGGGTCAAGGTTATGATGCCGTTTATGACGGATAGCCTGTGGGTTAGGCGCTGCAGCTCTGATTCTTCTTTTTCTGTGTTTGTCTCTAAACTGCTTTCCTTCCCTGTAACCTCACATATTAGTCTATCCATTTCCAGGGATAGTTTAGCAATTTCTTTTATTTGTTCGGGTGTCAATCTGAGATTTTAGACGACCCAGAGGCCGAGTATGAGTCCAGGGATGTGTCTGATATGGGGGTACCAGATTGTGACCGGGACCCAGAGGGTCCCGCTTGATGTTCCAGGGGGCTTTCTTGGGATGCCCGCAGGTTATCCTCAGGCTGGTTATGGGGTGCGGGGGGGAGTGGGCCATCGTCTATGCTCCACAAATATGTCAATTAAGTCAGCAGAGGGAGCCGAAGGCACAGGTTTTGGGCCCAGAGCTGCTGGGCACGGCCTCGAGGGACAAAGTGGGATTGGGCTCGTCTCGGGTTGGTTTAACGTATTCTGAGCGAGCTCCAACTTCTTTTGTGTCTCCTTTAATTGAACTTTTAATTTCTCTTGGGTATCCTTAAGGCCCCATACTTGGGATTCTTGGCGTCGCTTTCCCACCTCATTATGCCACTCGAAATATGCCTCAATTTGATCCTTTTGTGCAGTATAAATAAGAAGGGCACCTCGCAGATACGCAAGCCTGTCATGGTCAAAGCTTCCTTCTAGAGGGAATTGCAATTTTGGATCCTCCCTGGTATACCAATTCCATTTCTTTAAATATTTACACATCGACAGACTATAATGTACATACATATAAGCAGCAGGCGTGCCTTTAGGTGGGAACGGGATGCCTTTGGATCCCCCATTCCCCATTCTTACCTCAGCCCACGTTTACACAAGCCATGCGCCCAAGGAACGCAATAGGATTGCCACGGTTCTAACACCAATGGCCTCGCTCCCGCCCTTGGCAGGGAAAAAGGGGGTAGGTTTCTGTGGGCCGGAACCACAGCTGGAGACCTACAAGGGACAGAGGTAAGAGGGGGGTGGACCTAAAAAAAAATCCGTGGTCCCCACACGCCTTCTCCCTTGCCCAGAGTACCAGCCTTCAAGCCAACGGTGCCTCTTGAGCTAATGAGTCAGTGGTGCAGTTTCCTGGGGCTCTCCTTCTCTCCAAGAAGGGGAGGGAGCTTATGGCTCCAGAGGGCAAGGATAGGGACCCTGTGGTCCTTTACAAGACAATACTCGGAGAGCGGTCACAGGGTCATAGGTCATGGAAGGGGAAGGGGAAAAGGACGGGGAAGCATGCATGCACCTCAACTGGCTAGCCACTTACCAAGGCCTGCCAGCTGGGAAGCTTCACAATCTCTCCAAGCTCAGCTGTGGGGCTTGCTTTCGAGACACTCCCGGTCACGAGCTTTCGCTTTGCAGGAGGCTCGGGGCATCTTCCAACAGCTGTCACTTACACTGGCCGCTTGGCCCTCACACATACAGGCACGTTCTTGACATAGCTGTCAAGGCAAGAAAACTTGCCCGGATCCCCACCAGTCCTAATAGGAAGGGGACCCCCGATCAACTCCCAGGGCGTATAGAGCCCAAGAGCGGATCAGGTCTCTCCGGACCGAAAGGAGCACGGTCTGTGGGCTGCCGGCGACCTTATGAAATACTGTAAGACCTTAAGAACCCTAGGAACTGTCTGAAACTGTAAAGAAACCGTAAAGAAACCTTAGGAAAAAGGCGTCAGGCTCATCTGAGTGATAAAAGTTCAGATCCAGCTTGTGCCTTATCCCAAACCGGAACCTACCGACCAGTCCTCCACCAAACCCTAACAGAGATTTCAAAAGGTCTCTTACCTTTTAGACGGGCCCAGGGGTTGGAGGGGGACTGTCCGCGGTCCTCCAGTTCAGGAATGTCATCTGTGGATCCCAGTACGGGCCACCAAATTTGTTGTGGAAAAGACCACCACTGTGGAACCCGTGCCCACGCCCTCTACTCCAGGTTTCAGCCCAGGGCCCTGTGGATCCGCAGCTGTCTATAGTACCTTCTGTAACAGCTGCATGACAGTTACAACTCCCTGGGCTACTTCCCCATGGCCTCCTCCAAACACCTTCTTTATCCTCACCACAGGACCTTTCTCCTGGTGTCTGATAACACTTGTACTCCGTAGTCCTCCAGCAGCACAGCCTCTCACTCTCAGCTCCTTGCACCTCTTTCTCCCAACTCCTCTCACACGCTTCCTGTCCTCTGGCCTGACTGGAGTGAGCTCCTTTTTAAACCCAGGTGCCTTAATTAGCCTGCCTTGATTGGCTGCAGGTGTTCTAATCAGCCTGTCTGTCGTACTTGGTTCTAGCATGTTCCTGATTAGTCCAGTGCAGCCTCTGCTCTAGTCAGTCAGGGAACAGAAAACTACTCAGCCAGTGACCAGTATATTTGTCTTTTACCAGACTCCTGGGCCCCACTGGCCTGGGTTTGTCACATTTAGTACACATAAAATATGTTTAACACTCTCAGATGGATTTCAGCCGCAGCAGAAATCAGAGGAATTACACAAGTATATAAAAAACTAGACAAAAACCAGTGGAATGAGATTTGAATTCAGATAATGCAGGTTGAAGGGAAATAGCAAAGAGTAACAAAATGGGAGATCACGGGTTAGAAAGCAGTAACTGAAGAGACTAATTTGTGGATTCATAGAACCCAAGGCCAGAAGGGACCATTGTAACCATCTGCTCTGACCTTCTGTGTAACATAGGTCACAGAACTTCCCCAAAATAATTCCTAGAGCAGATCTTTAGATAAACATCTAATCTTGATTTTTAAACCATCAGTGATGGAGAATCCACCATGATGCTTGGTAAATGGTTCCAATGATTAATGACTCTTACTCTTTAAAAAAAAAATTGCACCTTATTTCCAGTCTGACATTGTCTAGTTTTAACTTCCAGCCATTGATTCTCTGCTGGATTGAAGAGTCCATTATTAAATATTTGTTCCCCTTTTAGATACTTATGATCTGTAATGGTCACCTCTTGAATCTCTTTATCTATTTATCTTAACAGAATGGAAGAGCCCCGTCACTATAAGGCATGTTTTCTAATCACTTTCATGGTTCTTCTCTGAACCCTCTCCAGTTTATTAGCATCCTTCCTGAATTGTGGGCAGCAGAACTGGACATGATATTCCAGGAGTATTTGCATGAGTGCCAAATACAGAGGTAAAACAACCTCTCTATTTCCTGCTCCAGATTCCCCTGTTTATACGTCCCATGTTCAAATTAGCTCTTTTGGCCACAGCATCACAGGGGGAGGTAATGTTCAGCTGACTAGCAACCATGACCCCCAATATTTTTCAGTCACTGCTTCCCAGGATACAGTGCCCTGTCCTGTAAGTATGACCTATGTTCATTGTACTTAGATAATAGCAGACATAATCAAATTACTGTGTTTATGAAAAAGTAAAGGGTCTACGTAAGGCTATTCCTTTCTTGCTGGGGTGGGGGGAATATCTTATCAAACTTATATAAAAAGTAACACTTAGATCTGTGTATACAGTTTGAGGCTCTTTGCTGTACAAGACAATGTTCAGTTAAAGGAATCCAGGGACTAGGGAGTCTGATTCGTGAAGACCAAAGAAGAAAACTTGATAAGTATAATACAGTTTAGAGAACACACAGAAGGGCTACACTGCTCCAGTCCTCATGGCTGAACAGGGAAATGTATAGGAATAAGGCTCTACCTTCTGCTTGGCTGTGTAGAACTATAATCCAGGTGGGCTCTAAGCATACAGGGGAGGAGTGAAAAACAGTTTCTGCATTTTGCAGACTCCTCCAAGTATGTGTGGAGGAGGTGAAGATGGGCAGAAGAAGAGGGAAGTTGGTAAAGCCATGGCTCTGCCCTCTATGCACTGACTGAAGTATGTGAAGTATTATGCCTCCCAGTGCTCCTGCTGAAGTGATGCAACTCCACACAATACCTAATGGAGGTCTGTATCTAAGAGCCAGAACGCAGGATATAAATTAAAGTGACTAGTAAAGCCTAGAGTAAGTCAAAGTATATGGGCAGTGGAACAGTTGCTGCGAATGCAACTTGAGCCTGATTCATGAGACTCTGGCTATTCCAGATGTGGGGTGTCCTTGTCAATATGGTGTCAGCCATGATGAATTATAAGGAAACTGGGGTGTGTGTTCTTATTATTATCACCTTCATCAGTCCATGAGGGGGCCATTTAGGGAACTGGGATAAAAAAAAACTGTCTGGGGATTTGTCCTGCTTTGAGCAGGGGGTTGGACTAGATGATCTCCTGAGGTCTCTTCCAACCCTGATAGTCTATGATTCTATGAGGAGGGAGAGAGTGGAATTGTTACTTTTTGTGTTTTGTTTTTTTATTGCAGACCATTATTAATTTCACATCTAATATCTTTTTCATAGATTACACTCTTAAATGAATGGGAGGGAAAGCCCATAATATGCTCCCAAATGAATTTTTGAGGGTTACATGGAAAAATATATTGGGCCAATAAATTGAATCAGTCAAATTAATAACAGCAAAATGCATAAAACGTATTCACCATGAAAGGTGGTTATTTTCCCCCGGTCACATGAAAGATCCAAATAACTCGTGTCATCATTAAAATTTTTCTCCTGTAATTAAATCAGAGAACAGTCGTCCTTCATGGATGAGGCATTCTGCAGTAGTCAATAGAAATGGCTTTTTAAAAAAATCTCCTTAAATCATTGCATGTAAAGGCAAGTTATTTGCAATTAGTCAATGGCTGCTTACAACATAGATGTATGTTTCTGAGCATGTGTGCTGAATGATAAGCAATAAAGTATTCCCGTCAGCTTATTTTACTGCTGTTAGTATAGAACATGAGCGCTTGCTTTCATGGACATGGCATGTTCTTTTGTGATGTTGTGTATATAAGAAGCCAAACTTCAGCAAATGTAATAATGCACAACAAAACAGAATCAAACATTGCTAGTGTTAAATAAAATATCTTCAGACTTGTTACCAGTTTCCTCCTGAGAATAGCATTTGCAGTCCATTTATATTTGGTGTATAGTTATGACATGATAAACATAAGTTTGGTAAATAACACCAAGTCACAAGAAAAGTTTGGTTTATTTTCAACTCGTTATAAAACATATATCCCAGGACCAGATTTTCAAAGGTGAAAAACTCTTAAAAAAATATTATGCATGTTGGCATGTACCAGTGCATCCTGATCCATTTGGGTAGACCCTGGCAGCCAGCTGAAGCCCTGTGGATGATCAATGGGTATCTGTGCTGGCTAGCATGACATTATGTTCCATTTTGGCCGGGCAGTCCCCTTTTTAAGCTTTGTCTCAGACATCATGACTCTTTTGGCAAAACTGAGCATTTTTCTCATTTGTTCTTGCCCTATGGGGGTCCTGAGGAATGTTCAAGCAAGGGCAAATGGGACAAATGTCCAGATTTGCCAAAAAAGTTGTGATGTTCGTGATGTCAACAGGCCAGCAGTGATGGCAGGCAGCTCATATTCTCTCAATGCAGCTAGGTGTGGAGGGGGCAGGGAAGCAGGAAAATCGGAGCAGAGTGGGTCAAGAAGAGGTACAGTGAGGAGGGGATAGGGAAAAATAGGAGGAAGAAGTACTGGGGCAGAAGGTTTATAGCCACTCTCAGTGTTCTGTTTTCACTTTAGGGAAATATGGTCACCCAAGTGCTGGCACAAGATTCACCTGAGTAGATCAGAGCCTTTTTGTTACTGGTGGCCTTGTTAGCACTACAGAAGTAATTTCCCCTCTCTTGATATTCACCCCTTCTTGTCAACTGTTGAGAATAGGCCACTTCCACCTTAACTGAATTGGCCTTGTTAGCACTGACTCACACACACACCCCAACTTGGTAAGGGAACTCCCATATTTTCATGTGCTGTGTATTTATATACTGCTTACTGTATTTTTCACTCCATGCATCTGATGAAGTGGGTTTTAGCCCAAAAAAGCTTATGCCCAAATAAATGTGTTAGTCTCTAAGGTGCCACAGGGAATTCTTGTTGTTTTTGCTGATACATACTAACACAACTACCCTTCTGAAACTTAGTAAATGTTGGTTTTTAATAAGTTTTGTTTCCTTTTTTTTTTATCACTCATCTGTTTTTTTTTTAAAGGGATTATTAGCAATGTACCATGTAGGAGCTTTGTTTCTGGGTTCAAAGTATACCCACTGACAATTTGCTGGAGCATTCCACCCTGCAGAATTTTCTACATATGCATTCAAACCTCAAGTCATTAGAGCTACATACAGCAAAATGAATTTTTGTAACTAATTGGCATTTAAAGTTCTTCGTTTTCAAGGAAATGGATTGTCTTTTAGTCAAGACAAAATATGGCGTCTAGAATCATGAAACAAAGCAGGCAGTGAAAGTTGTACTGAAACACTACAACATGGCTTTACTTTTGTGAGAACTTATTGTATTTCATAAATCTTTTAACTCATTTGAAAGCAATTTTGTAAAGTATCACTGGTAAGCTCCAAGCACTAGTGTCTGAGTCTGTTCATAAAGCTTTTCTTCTAACACAATTATTTCCTGATTCATTATCCAGGAGTAAAAGAATGCAGGAAGAAAGAAAAAAATAGAGTTAAACAAAAAAATATTTTTTATAATTTTTACTGTTCAAATTGTGGCTGGATTACAATGTCCTTTACTATCATCTCTAAATAATTTAAAGTAAACTGAGCAATCTAAATTCTTTCTGCCTAAATTATTTAGGGTATAAATGTTTCCCTTTGAATGCTTTTGTGGTCACATTATGTGTCACGGTCTTAGTGAATAAAACTATCTTTAATGCAATAATACAAAGGCAGTGGATAGAAATAATACATGAAGTGCATACTATTATTTTGCTTCTCATGAAAATAATAAAGCACATTTCTGCAACAAAATTAATTTCATATTTTCTTTAATAAAACCCAGAGCCTCTGGAAAAACTTGTAGGCCTTTTTGGTTTTGTTTTTTTATTTTTTCACCATATGAAATCAAAGGAAAAATTATTGTATTTGACACTACTTATGGCAAAACTAGCTTTTGCTCTCATGTTTCAAGATTTATCTAGACTTTTTTTATATAAACAATAGCCAGCGTGCAGGTTGACAAATTACCTCCCTCAGGAAAAGCACACCCTTTGCAGCAAGAAATACAGCTTGGTTTATATTGGATTATTTATTCCTTACGATTATTTAATTACATACTCCCATTTCTCTGAAACCCTATTACCCAACGCTCCATATTATCTGAATTCCCTTCCTCGTCCCCCAGCATGGAGATACATGCTCTCCACAGGGGACAAGGAAGGGATTTGGATAATGTGGCATAATGGAGCAGAGACCTGGCCTAGACTGCATGAAAAGGCCCAGCCTGCAGCTAACTGGCTCCTGCCCTCTCAATTGTCCGAATTCCCAATTATCCAAACAAAATCCTTGTCTCCCATGCTATTCAGATAAGGAGGAGTATACTGTAAACACATCTGGTAGTAAAACTTTCCTTTCCAGCTGCACAAAAAACAGTCAGGAGGGTCTGACCTGTGATCTAGCCTGGTGTAAGAGAAGACTGTATCTCCTTTGAAGTCAGTGGTGTTATATTGGTGCAAAACTTGGGCAAGTCAGAATAGAATCAAGTCATTTGTCTAGTTGTAGAGAAATATTGCAGAAAACATGGATTACAAGCTCTATGGCTCAGGGACAGTCTTCTGTGTCTGTAAAGCACCATGTATATTTATGTTATTACCACCAAATCTTTAGCTGGGATAAATTGGCATCGCTCCATTGACTTCAATGCTGCTAGACTGCTTCACATTAGCTGAGGATCTGGCCCAACAACTATAACAAGTAATACACAATACATTTTTACTTATTATCAAAATTACTCCTTCCTTCTCAAAATTATTTCTCTTGGTATTTCTCAGGTGGGCTGACAACAAGGAAAATCTATTTGGATTGAATGGACTGGTAATTCATGGGAAGACTGGAAACACAAATGTTGGTTTGCACAGTAATGATATTTTATTGTAGGCATTTAAACATCTAGAACTTTGTTTAATTTTTGTATCTCCATTTCTCATGTTTTTACTTTGTTCTTTATCCTCTCAAACTATTTTACTTTTAAAGCTTGTTTTTCTACCAACACGTCCCCTTTTGCTTCCCTCGTTCAGTCTTTGCAAACAAAATCTAGTGAAACTGCCTTTCACAACCATGCAAGGGAGCTACAAAAATGGAATGCTTAGCACAGACAATCACTTATTAAAAGTGTAGCAGAACTATACTCAATAAGTTTGAGGAAACTTATGGAGAGTTTCTTAATACAAGAGATTATCAGGGAGCAGATCCTTACCTGGTGTAAATGGTCACCACCTCACTAGAGATAGGACAGTTTATAATAGCTGAAGGTTGATCTCTGTAATTTATTGTGGGCAAAGCAAGGCCCAGTTTTTTGAGTCCTGAGTATCTCTTATAATAGCTACAGGAGGGCTGGAGGGGAGACCATTCTGGTTCACAAAATAATATGAGGCTTCAAAATTTGTTTTTCTTCCTATAGAGAACAAAGCCAAGATCTTTTAAAGGCTTTCAAAAACTGAGGAAAGACTTCCTCTAGCATGATTGTTTGAGTACTAACCTGCAGTGTTAAAAAATGTAGGTTTAAGTCCCTTCTTCCTATCAGAAGAACATTTTAGGTTGAATAAAACAGCTTTCTGTGATGAGATAATACCTTATCCAGCTCTAATTCACATATGCTATTTCTGTGGAAGGATGGATCATCAATATAAAGTGCAGAGTAAGATCTTTTAGGATTTCAGTGCTATAAACCAACTGGAAATATTTTTTGCTTTTCTTTTAGTAGTAATTCCCTTTTGGAAGGAGTTCAGTTATCCTATACACATCCTGGTAGTTACTGTCCAGAGTGTGCTCATAATCTATATCCAGTGCTAATTAACAATTGTGACAAAGGCTGTAAAGAAGCAGGATTTCATTTATCAGAAATCACAGAACAATGAGTATCAGCATATTCCTTAATACATTCCATTTCCCATTAATCCAACCAGTTCTTGTGCATTAGCCACTAAGGGAGGATGCCTTTTTGTGGGAGCATAACATACAGATAGGACATAGACTGTTTAAGGGAAATAATATGCAAAAAAGTTTGCACATTTGCAGTTCATTCTCTAATAACTCCAGGCCACAATGCATTTTGACTACTCCTTGGAGCAAATACATCTGTCCTGCCATGCAGATGATCCATCAGAAGGAAGAGATTCTTTCTTACTAAGCCACAAAAGCAGAACTCTCATTCTAATTCCTTATATACCCTGTAGTTTGTAAGGCTTTTGTGTGACCTCAAGTTATCACTACAGTATGCAGAAGATCAATACTTCTTTGTGATGATTTAGAGATGATTACAAACAGAAGCAACACCACCAAATATTTTAATGAAACACCACCACCTTTTTTAATGAAACTAATTTGGCATTTAGAGTAGCAGGCTAAGGGGAGTTAATGATTCAAGGGATTGTTATGGGATATTTTACATATATGTTAAATTTTAGTCCAAGTGAATTGTGATCAAACATTGACTGTTCAGTGAAATGCTATGCAGAAAGAATTGTGGTCTGGAGTTAGTCCACATCACAAAATCACTATCATTATTGGCAGTCTGTGCAGAAACTAACAGATATGAAGTTTAAACTTCCTTCTGATGTTTTCTGCAGGTCAGGACTGAGGTCCTTGGGCAGGACAATGTGAGGAAACGTGTGCTCCTGCTGCTAAATCTCCTACGTGAATAAAGATTTCAGATCTAACCACCGTCAGTCTAGTAACTTTTGTGAGCACTATGTTCCCTTAAGTAGCCTATACTCTCCTTTATTTAAGACTCAGTGCACATGACAGGCAGTGGCCTGAGCTAACGGCTTCAGCAACTGAATCAGAAAAAGTTTATTACAAATAAATTTTATTGACTGCATCAGAAACATGGTCGCTTTTTAAAAAGTATATAACAAAGTGCTGTGGGAACATCAAAAAAGGAGGTTCTACATGGGAAGATGCCATTCTTAATTTGCACAGCTCTTGCAGCGCTGTAACCCGTTCTCGTTGCAAGAGGTACACTTGAGGGCTTTGAAAGAGTCTGTAAAACAGTTCCGAAACACTGACATCTTGCTCCCATGACATGCTGAGCATGGAAGGAAGCCAAAACCACCACAGGAAGGGCATTCTTGGGGATGCTGCACTCTCTGCACAAGGAAAAAGTAAGCAAGAGAGGAAAAATGTTACTCCATTAATAACTGTAAGCTCTAGCATAACGAGGATTCCAAATCAGAATTCACTTTGCAGTACCTATTCTAGAAAACAGCAAAATCTGAACACTGAAATCTGGCTTTGGTTTTTGTCATTGCGCTGCCATAGAATCTTGCTTTATCTGTTCTTTCAGGTGTTAAGAGCAGCATTCAGTGATCAGCCAAGTTCATTACAAGTTGGTATATCTAACATAGTGCTTAATGGCTTGTGTTTTCATTTGCCAAAAGAATTAGCCAGGTTCTAAATATTTTATTGTCTAGTTATGATCTATTAGGTAACTAAACTGGCCTGTTCTAAATTCTGGGGTAAGAAATAGGTTTTTTATGTTTATATTATGTATGGTGCATATTATTATAGTATGACTTGTATACTTTCTCATGTTTATGTGTGAATTGTGTGATTCAGCATTTGATAGTTGCTTATATCTTGAAATGATTCATACCATCTAACCAAGGCAGAGCTCTTTGGAAAACAGGTATATTCAAATCTAAGTATTGAGGAGATTATCTTAGGCTTTAACAGTCAAAGATATATACCAGCCATGAGTCTGATTCTTCTCACATTTGTATAAATCAGGAATAAATGTCTTTGAAATCAATAGTTACACTGGGGAAACTGGTGCGAGCAAGGAGAGAATAAGACTCAAATCTCTCAGCTGTTCCTGAATTGTTTTAATAATTCTGTCTTTATTTTCTTTTTCTTTATGATGCATTAAAGAGATTTAAGAAGCAGACTTAAGTCTCTTTTGATGAAAAAGTCTCCAGTTAATTTAATGATTAACACCCCAAAATATTTATATAAATGGCATTCTATAACTGTTTAACAGCACGATTAATTGTTTTAATTGCTTGACAGCCCTAGATGTAACCCTTTGAAAAAGTTGAATTTTGGGAGGGGAGGTCTAGCTTTGCCTTGAAAGACCTGAACTGGACTTGATGAAAGACTGGACTGCACATAGTGAATTCCTGTGTTCTGGATCTTCAGTGAAAATGAGTCACAACTGAACCTTATAGCTAATTTCAGACAAAGCCATCTCTGTAAATCAGTGGATGTATTCTGATCATAGTCTGCTCTAGCCTGCTATTTATACTTTAGTGGCACTTAATGGCCCCTGCAAAGATCAGGACACCCATTGTGCTAGGTGATGTACATACACATAGTAAGAAACTGAGGTTACATTCTAAGCAGATAGGATAGGCAAAGAGCGGGAGAAAAGAAGTGTATCTGTTTTACTGATGGGGAAAGGAGACACCAAGCTTTACTTGCAAGAAATCACACATGAACCCTGTGACAGAGCTGGGAATTGAACCCCCATCTTGTTAGCCCCAGACCAGGGCTTTAACCACCCATCCTTCTGGAGAAGGATGCTAGAGGCCCTGTCAACAAACACAGCTTAACTACATGTAAAGCTGTCTCACTGGCCAGTTCTTTTGAGCCCAAAGGTGGCCAGTGGATGGAGGAGTGAGGGGTATTCTGCTACCCTCACTACTACTACTGCTAAATTCCCTCAGGAACACCCATCTGTTGAGTGGAGATGGTTTGGGCTCTTTCAGTTGGACTATGCTGGATATTGTTTTTTGTTGTATTCACCATTGTGTTTCTCTTCTAGAAGGATGAAACAATTTGCTGTCTGATTAAATATCAGACTCCTTATGCTGGTTTTGTTCCAGCTCAAATTGTGGAGATTGCATAAATAGTTCTTACAGAAGATAAATGTCTTGGGTTTTCTCCCTGTCAAATTCAGGAACAGTGGATGTGGACTGTTGAGTTTGGCATAGTGGCAAGCCCAACCTTCTGATGGGGCTGGAATTTTTGCTGGTTTGTAACACTAAGTAGTTGTTCATTTTTAAAAAATGAGATTTATCATCAGTTTAAAACAGAAAGAAAGGAAATACCTAGCAAATCATTTGATTTTAACAGCACAACTTCCATTTGTAGTTTCTCCATAGAGTTTGTAAAAATACAATTACCTCAATTTTGGTTAAGAGATCCTGCAGCTCCCCTGATTCATTCATTGACAGAATTTTCTCAGCTCCCTATTAGCAAAAAGAAAAAACACAGCAGATTTAGCATTGGGGGAACTGGAATTACCTGAGGGTTTACTCTTGGAAACTTAACTAGGTTGAATAAATGATTGAACTTTGTTCATGTGAAGTATTTTTGTTATGAGATGAACCTTAGAATGGCTGAAAGGTGAAAATAACTTAACCCAGGTTCCTGAAAAGCTGTCCAAGGTCGGTTATTGAACTCTATATTGCATTTTTCTTGTGAATTCACCACAACTTAATTACAGAGACTGTTTTCCCCTTATTTTACATTATGCACTTCCTGGCAGAATAGAAAATGTCTTAGATGTCAAAAATACAATTATATAAATATACAATGCATCAGAGAATGTAGCTAAGTGATATAGGGGAAACTATATTTCAGCTGTTCCAGCAGGTGAGTATTGAATTCAGACATAACACTCCTAATAAGAGTGAGTAAGGGCAATGAAAATTCTGTAACAACATTGAAGTCAAAACTCTATAGCGAATAATAATAATAATGTAGGCCTTGTACATTAGGCCTTTGGGGATTTCTGTGATCTGAACCAGGGCAGTAATGAAATAGTTTTTCATTTGTCTTTCTGAAAGTAAATGTTCAGAGATTACTACAAACAAAATGAAAGTGTCAAAGAAGATGTAAAACTTTTTTTCTCTTCTTTCTTTTCGGAAATAATTGAGGGTCCAATTTGAATATTTTGCATTTAACTCATGTAGCTATTAGTGTCTTGACTAATAATACCTAGCTCTTAATCTGTAGTGCTCAAGGTACTTTACAAAGTAGCTAAATCTCACTGTACCCATTTCACAGATGGGGAAACTGAAGCACAAAGAAGTCAGGCGACTTTCCCGGGGTCACCCAGAAGGCAACTGGTGGCAGAGCCAGGAGTAGAATCCAGCACTTCTGAGTCCCAGTACAATTCTCTAGGTAATAGGCAACTCTGTCTCTCCTGTAGCTCAGTAGTTACTGTCACTGCACCAAATACAGTACTCTGGATAAGAAGCTTCTGTTTGTGCATATTTTAACACACGCTTAGTTCAACTGACAATATGTTAGAGTGTCACATACTGGTATCCTGTTCTCCATGGCCAAAAGCTGCTTCTCCCCTACCTGCCATTCCCCTTTGGGGGCTTGGAAGGCCCTGAATGCAAACAAATTTATGTTGTTCTACTGAGCAGGGAGGCAGGTAATATAGAGGCCAAACAGAGGGACTCAGTGCACACACCATGGGACTCTACTCCACAATACTGTTTCTATGGCAGCTGGGATGGGAGTGTGGTGAAAGATCAGCCCAGAGAAGGAGTTAGTGAGTGGTTGGTGGTTATGCCACTAGGTGGAAACACAGAACTGAAACCCTTGTGCATGGGAGTATACAGGTCCCCAATTACTTCTACAACTTATTAGTTGACGGGGCAGCAAAGTGAAGGCACAGGTGTTCTACAGATCCTCTGATGGTATAAATTGTCATAGTTCCATTAAAGTCAATGGAGCTACGACAATTCTTACACCAGCGGAGGATCTGCTTGTATCTAGCATTGTGGAAGACTCCTCACGCCTGCCCACCCAACTTAGCTCCCCAGCACAAAGTTGTTTTGCTTTAACTTTTGCCAAGGAATGGCATTTTTGTTCTTTCTGAGGCAGTCACAGCAGATGCTTGGATATATTTCTCTGCTATAGCTATTGGCTGTTACTCAGAGACACAGTTTATAATTACAGTATTTTATCTCTTCAAATGACAATATATGAATATTTTAGCCAACACTTATTTAACAACTGATTGATATTCCATTATTTCACATTTACAGGAATTGAAAAGGAGAGGGAATATATATCTGGCTGTGGTTAGTTACAGAAGCAAAGCTGACTGTGCACTCAAATCTGCCATCTTTGTTCATGCTGAGTAGTGCCTTCCTCCATAAATTGTCCTATTGAAATCTACTACAGATTATGGGCTGATGGAACAGCTGCTTCAAAGACTGTTCCATGGCCCTCTGTGATACCTGCACAGGGGCTTCCGAAGCTCTACCAGCCTCTAGCTTGAACACACCACACCTTCAGTTCAGTGGGATGACTAGCGGGAGGATGCTACTTAGTGTGGATAAGATTAGCAGAATCTGGAACATGAACATCCCAGTCACACAATCTGACTGTTGCTACAAAGCCATCATTTGCCAACACATACAATAGTGTTTGCTGAGGCCTATCTATGTGAGGTGGGAGGAGCTAAGCTCATGAGCTACACCAGTGCAAACCCTTGATACAGATGCACTGCACTGTTATAAGACATAGGTTGCACTGCTGTGATTTACCATGCAATGTAGCAACATTTAGGGATTTACAATTCCACTGATGTAGATACATCAGTGCAAATTTCCCTAAATCTAGACAAGCCCTGAGATGATTACAGTTTATTTTTATTTAGAACAGAAATAGCTATTGTAACTATGTAGTAACAGTTGTAAAAACCATTTCTGAGGAATTTCTAGTCAGAGGAAAGCCTCTCTTGTTGGATGAATACATTTTATCATCCATTACTAATCTAACATTAACCTAATATTAGTGTGGATTTAAATGTAAGCCACAGCACTTAATGCTTTTATTAACCATTTTGCACAGAAATGGCAAACAAAAGGCATACATGAACAGGGGTCCTAAGGTGCATTGTCTTAAATAATTATTTTCTTTTAGTTTTTCTTCAGTCAGACTGACTTTTAATGCACAGGAAATTAAGGAGTAAGTCACACTTTGCAGTCCCTGTTTAGCAATGGTTCAATGAGAGTTTTGCCCAAGTTAAGGACCACAGGATTTGGTCCTAAGAGAATTAGCAAGAGGCATAGTTCAGGGACAGGAGGTGGAAGCTTTCCTACACCGTCCTGCCAATGCACCATATGCCTTACTTGCATGAGCAGAACTGCAAAGGTGATGTCTATCTCTGAGCAAGAACTATCTCACGGTGTCTGTATGGGAATTTAGTGACATGCATGTCTTTCTATATACACTAAGTTAAAGTGTGGTGTGAATGAGGTATGTTTAATGTAGATACATGAAGATCATGTCATGATCAGGGACCCTGATGCAGAATCTGGGCCTAAATCTGTCTCTGAACTTCCTTTCCCTTTTATTCCTTCTCTCTTTAATATGTAAATTCATTTATTTTTCATTTGGTTTTCCAGACTGTCTCTAATTTAAAGAGAGTTATCATTCACACTAAACTATTTCTACCAACCAGCAATAAGGAAAAATAATATTTTAATAAGATCTTAGTGAAACAAATCTGCTGCTGTATGATTGGGATTTATTAAAAGTTTGAAAAGATGAAGTGAGAACAAATGTCACTAAAACAGAATCATCACTCTCTATCCTCCACCACACCGCAGTGAAAGTGCATTTGAGTTTAGATTAAATCCATCGCTCTTTTTGGGAGGAAAGTGTATAGTTCTGAATAGAGCTGTGCAAATAACTGATTTTTCAGTTCAGTGGCAGTTTCAAAAAGTAATAAAATTAAAAAATGAATGTTTTGTTCAACCCAAAACAAAACAGTTTGATTTCTAATTCTAAGGTGTTTTTTTAAATAAAGAAAAATTCAAAATAAAAGTATTTACAGTTGAAAAAATACAATATTTTATTTTGAAAGTATCAATGTTTCTGTGTTTTCAGAATTTTTTTTTGGGGGGTGGGGGGAGTTACCAGTCAAAACAATTCAGTTAATTTGCCATGAATTTACAAAATGTTTTGGTTGACTTGAGTCTTCATTTTTCTCAGAAAAAAGTGTGGTTGAGAGATTTCTCCTAGCTCCAGTTATGAATACTTCCATAATAGTAGAAGAAACACCTTTAACATGACATCTCTTGGTGTGGTAGTTAGTTGCCTTGGTAAAACAGCTCCTGCATTCTAAGCAATCTTGCTCTTCAGTCTATAAATCTGCTTTTACGTTAGTAGAGTAAGGACTGACTCCTCTACCCAAAAGCATATTCGTTCTTGTTTTGTTCCATCTCTCTGGCTTGCCGGCTTGACTGTTGGCTTCAGATTCTAGAACACCTTAAAATGACACTCTTTTTTCATATACATTCTTACGATTTGCTTGGCATTTGGCAGGTTTCTCCCCATCCAGCAAATAAGAGAGAACATTTGTACTGATGTCAAATCTGTCATTGAGAAGAGAAATATATGGGGAGCTTGAGTGCAGCAAGTCATGACAATCACGGAAGATGTTTATTTTATTAAGGTCATTGTGCCAAATTCTGGTCTCACTTATGCTGTCATTAATCCAGGGTAACTTCTTTGATTTTGGGCCCAGTATCTTCATTCCACAGGTGAGTGCATGTTTACTTCTTTTAGAAGGCTGAATGGGATGTGTGTCGCACAGCAAGTGATGCTTAGTATTACCCACAGTTCACAAACTGTAGTTTATGAATCACTGGTAATCTCGTGAAAGAGTAAAGTATGTGTAAGAGGCAGCCCAGAAAGCTTCCTTGTACAGAATATCTGCTTCTCAGATTGCTATTAAACAATTCCAGGAGACCAAGATTCAGCAGTTACTGCTGGACTTTTCAGTTTATGAAGGCAACACTCATTGTTTTATGGCTCTATAGATTATAAGGCCCAAGGGTACCTTTATGATCATTCAATCTGACCTCTGGCATAACAAAGACTCTAATTTCTCATTGAACTAAAGCATGTCTTTTATAAAAGATGGCTGATATTAATATGAATAATCCACCACATTCCTGGATAAATTGTTCCAATGATTAATTACCATTGCTGTACCTTATTTTCAGTTTGAATTATCTATCTTCAACTTCCTGCCATTGAATCTTGTTATACCTTTGTCTGCTAAATTAAATAGCTCTCTACTATCAGAAATATTCTTAATGGAGACACTCATAGGCTATGATCAAGTCACCTATTAACCTTGTCTTTGATAATATAATTGGGTTTAGCTTCTTAAATCTCTCACTGTAAGGCAGGCATGGTAGACCTTGAATAATTCTTGTTGCTCTTTTTTTGAACCCTTTCCAATTTTTCAAAGTGTGGACACCAGCCATGACATAGTATTCCAGAAATGATCTCACCAAATATAAACATAATACCACCTTCTCATTATGACCTTATATCCTCTATATACACCCTCATAGCCATACCAGCTCATGTTCAGTTCATTATTCACTATGACCTATAGGTCCTTTTCTGAGTCACTTTTTTGCATGATAAAATCCCTCATCCTGGAAATATGACACAGTCTTGGTTCTTGGATGCATGACCTTGCATTTGTCCATATTAAGACGCACGTTGCTTGTTTCAGGGAGTAGATACTGGCTTATATCACTTTGTATAAAGACAAATAACAACCTTATTACAACCTTAAATGAGGCAGGGGGTTGGCTGGCAACAGTAACTACTGTCTGAAAAGAGTGTGTTTATAAGAAATCAGAAGCCCAAACTAAAATGGCAAACTCAAGGACATCTCTTGACTCTGCTTAGCCTACAGAATAAGTCCCTTTCCTTCCTCCTAAAAATCATCCCTCATAAAGTTAATAACCCAACCCCTATCTCCTTCACCATCTTTGAGGGGGGTTTTCCCAGCACAGAGGAATTAATCCCACTCCAAGATGCAGTTTTCTCATAAGGGGCTGGGGGTGGGTAGGGACACAATATATGGGAGCTGCGGACAGAGTCAAGTATTCATCTTTACACATTCACAGGATCCTACTGTTGGACAATTATCTCACCCATTGTAACACGCACTAGTCAGACATGTTCAAATGGCTGAGAACCTTGCAACAAAAGGAGAAAACTGTGAATGTCATATTGTTACATAATCTAGGAAAGGAAAACCTAAATTTAGTCTTCAAAAAGCTAAATTGCTGGCTTATTCGTCTCTAAAAAGATATTATTAAAGCCTACCCTTTAGGAGTGCTGATCTCTGCAAAATGGGGAAAGCAGATGGGGACAAAACACTAGAGGCTTGCTCTGGTAACAGATGTATAATAGTTATACCACACTCACGTTAGTGGGACAATGGCTATAAGGGCATTCACCATTCATACCACCAAAGGAAAGCCACAGAATAGTTTTTCTGTTGCAAACTACAAATGCATTTTAGAGTAGAGTAATCACATAAATTTGCTGCAATGACAGTAACAGTGCAAGCATTGCTACTTAGTTTATATAAAACTACATTTTACAATTGGTATTTTCTTAACTACATAAATTTAAATGTTGTCATCATCATCAGTAAATCTTCACAGAGCATGAAACAAATAAAAATCTAATTCTTAAACCTGCCTCCCAATTAGAACTGGCCAGAGGAAGGGGAGAAATATAGTATTATTTTTTAAAAAGTGAAATTGATTAAATAGATATATAACTCAATTTCTTCAATCAGATCTCTAAGATAAATGAATAATGGAAGATAAAATTAATCAAATATTTCATATAAAGATAAATTATTAAATAAGTTCTACTTTAATTTGCAAAATATCATTCAACCAGCCACTTTGCATATTTTACATACAACTTTTTCTCCACACTCCTTCCACAAAAATATCCCTAGGACTTTACATACGACAGGTCTCTGACAGTTCTGAATGCCCTTGGAAAAGGACAAACAAATGCTACAATTCCTTTTTTCTATCACCTTCTTGCTGAAAATGCTGAGCTATTGAAGCAGAGTGAAAAATCAGAGGGCATACTTCAGTTTCACAGACAGGCAGGCTGACCTGGGGTAAATGTTAGAGGAGATATCTCAGATTTAATGATATTATTCCATGACACCTCGACCATTTAGAAAATAGTTGAAAAAATGTGACAAGACTTGTATCTGTTTCTCTCATATCTGAACCACTCTCTCACAGAAGTCCTTTTCCTAGACCTCATGATCACCTTATTTGTCTGCTATAGCAAGAAAGCAATCTTTTGGCCTCTCTGCTGGGTTGATGTAATGAATTCAACCTACAGCCTAGACAGAAGTCACCCTGCAGCTGAAAACAAACAGTAAGAGGGTGGCTGCAGGAGAAGTACAATAAAGACCTCATTTTATTTACTACCCACCTATGTCAACTGTACTATTACCACTGCCGTTCACACTGAAATGTGGGGACCATTCAAACTTGCCACAAATAGGCTCACTTGTCCCAGGAGTATCTCTTCCTTAAACTAGCAATTTGAAGGAAAATGAACAGAGCACTATTTTGACCACTGGATTTAAGCGGGAGCCACTGAAATAAAGCAGTCTGCCAATACAACACAATCTCAGTTTGTGGAAAATAAGATACCTTGGCTCATCAAATTCTTTTTTTTCAATCTCCAAATACATTCTCCTGGTGATTAACTGAAAGTCTCTACTGATTTTTAGGGTGGCTCAAGAAAACTTGGCAAAATGTCCTTTTACAGAAAAAGTTGAATACATATTTTGTTTCAACATATGGCTGTTTTGGTTAACATGCCTAGCAGTAATCTCATCTGCTAGACTATTCTGAGAAAGCCAACACCAACAGACCAGAAACACAGTCTGAGCAAATTCAAATACATATTTGTGGATTTTTTTAAAAATTTTTTCCAGTATTAGCTCAGCTCCAATGTCAAGGATCTCCTGTTTCTCTATTCCATTTATTTTCATCAAATACATCTTTAGCTTTTTTAAAAAGTGTTTAGCAACACAAACAACTTAGTTTGTCTGTCAAGTCACTATCTCACCTCTGGCGATGGTTACTGGTTCCTTAACACCTTATTCATATATACATAAAGAATAAGTTTTCTGACCTCCCAAGCTTCTCTGTTTTTTGCTTCTCCTATTTGCCTTTTTTTGAAAAACATCAACCTTTGCAAGCCTTCAGTGACGTGGAAGAACTGAACGTTCTGCTTGAGGTCTCTCCATAACTACCAAGTAAACGCTTTAAAAATCATTCTAAATAAGAAATGTGTTTTGAACAGAGGAGATGAACCCAAACCAAAACCTGGTTTCAAACATTTGTGAACTTTTAGCCCCATGGCTTGAGAATCCAAGTCTGGATTCAAAAAAAAAAATCCATTCGGCCTTTAGGTCTCAACATAATAGTACATTGCTCTTTTTTCACTTCCCTTCATTCTGATTCAGGATTATGCAGCTGTCATCCTCCATACACAAAATGAAGAGATAGCAACTTGTGTGCAAATAAAGGAAATTTAACTAATTATATACATGACGTAGAAGAGTGCAAAACTGCATCTTAACTGAAGGAACTGAGCCCCAAACTCATAGAACAAATTTATTTAAATACAGAGGTTATTAAATAGCAATCTGATGCTGACTATTCTCAGTGTTGATTTCCTTATATTCTTATGGTTTGAACTGTAAAGATGAATTATTTCTTCAGAGGCTGAGCATAACTTGTTCATTTGTTTGTTACTTAATCAGCCCCCCCACCCACTTTTTCCTGTTTGTTTTATCCACCTGTTGCATCTTGTAGTAACCTAGACTGTGGGCTCTTTGGGACAGGGACCATGTTTTGCTGTATATCTGTACAGAGCCTACCACAATAGGGTCCCAATCCTTGATTGCTCCTATAATACAAATAATAAAACAAAATAATTTCCCATTCTTATTGGTTAGGATCTACACACACAGTCTGCAGAGTGAAATTTAAACTTGTGCAGAACTTACCCCAAGATATTGGCCATCAATAAAGACAACAGGTAGCGATGGAATTTCACACACCCTCCTGCATCTTTCTTCTAGTTCTTTTCCATAGTCACTGTTCAGAGCAATGTTTTTTTCTTCAAATTTCACTCTGTGATTTTGGAAGATCTTTCTTACTAGCTCACATCTTTCAAACGTGGTTCTCACCACACGAAGGCTGGTGGTGTAAATTACGATGCGACCAAATTCTAGAACCGTAGACACCTGGAAAACAGAATGTTTTTAGTGTCCACTCAAGTAAATAAAATGTTAGTAGTTACATTTATTTCATGACTGGACCAGTACCTTTCAGTGATTATTCTGCTCTTTTGAAATATTATTTAAGCAGTAAGCACATCTTAACCATTTTTCCAAAATTGTTATTTTGTTTCCTTCCCCCCTCAAACATAAGTATGGAAGAGGATGAGCTGTGATCTTGGATTAAGCTGTCATCATTGCCATGCAGGGGCCCAATTAAGAGGATCTATGGTGGATTTGCACAGTGGTGCAAGCAGCTTTGAACACTAATGAATCAGTCCCACTAGTTCCAGTCTCTCAAAGCACAAATCCCCAGTTATGTAGCTATGACCTTTATCGAGGTATGAGATGAATCCATTTTTCGGGGATTTGCCAGATCCTGTATCAAATACTGTTTTGTTCTTCCCCATCCAGTTGGGACTGGGGACCCGTATAGCCAATGATATCTTGATCTCACATTAATGCACCTATACTACAGGGGCAATCAATAGGAGGATTGTGGGCCAAATCTGGACTGCCAGACACTTTTGAATAGACCCCCAAAATCCTTTTATTTACTTATTATTATTTTCTCTGGAGTCTGGACTTTGACTATACCTTGACCAAGAAATTTGGACCTTGACAAAAAATAATTGACTACTCCATGCTATAGCCCTTGCTATCATGAGTCCTCATGAAAAGCCAATGCTACTGCCAGGAAAAAAGGATGCAAGAGAAAGGCAGACAGTTTTGTCTGTCTAACTGAAAAGGACTGGCATCTCTTGAGCGGCAACTCAGTACTGCCTGGTCTTTGCTGAGGATTCAACCAACAGTTTTCCCTTTTAAAATGGTAAATTTAGAATAAGGGTCAGATCCAAAACCCATTGTAGTCAATAGAAGTTGAAAGAGAGAGAGTGTGTGAGAGTGTCTCCCCTCTTTAAAAAAATGGCTTGTGTTTATAATAATATCTAAGAACCTTTCTGTAGATTAAAGAGATATTAAGTTCAAACACTAGATAAATAGTAAAACTCCTAGATTATTAATTAAAGCAAAATGAAATTCCAAGCCTTTTGAGTTACCCATTTCAAGAGTCAACACAAGAAGGTTTCATTATTTTGTCAATGTTACAGCAGTAAAGCCACATGTTAGGAAACACTACAAAACAGAAACTTAAATCATACTGTAGCAATTTGTAGAAAATGATTCTTGATGGGTGATTATTCATTTTTGAATTGTGTAACCTAACTGCAAAGGTAAAATTGCAGTCAGACTAGGGCAAACACCTTTGGAAGTGTTGGTAGATAATGAAGTCATGATTTAACTTACTAATCAAATGCACAAAAATGTTAGTGGCAGCAAATTTCTTTTACTTAGATTTTTAAAGGGTTTAATTTGTAGATAAGGAAGGTCCTCAAGAAGAACTTTCAGGTCTTCCAGATCACCAAAGGGATGCTTCAAAAATATGGAATTTACCAATTTCCTACCCACCATCCCAGGGCACCATCCCATAAAGGTTCCAAAGGTTCTTTCTCTCTGATTATACTTCTTGGCTCTTCTGTTTGTAGGAAAAGTTACTGTAAAAATTGCTCTGTTACTCACTGGCCTGTATTCTATCGCTAAAATCTATTATACCTCTGCTGAGGCAATTAACTCTTCCTTAGCATTCTTCACATCTCCTGAATGAGAGGAATAGCTTGTCCCTTATTAAACCATTCAATATTCTACAGTAATGGTCCAAAATATTTCAATAAGCCTCATCTGTCACCTTTGTCTTATAAATTATATTATTCTCTGTTCTGGTTATTATACTATTACTAGCATCTATTATGCACATTTCTTAAATGCCCATCACCATAGTATCTTAGTGCACAAAGTAATACTTTTTCAGCATTTTTCACACAAACATCTCAGATCTCTTTATGAACATTAATTTATTCTTGTAACACCCGTGTGAGCTAGTGTGGTACCATTATTCCTATTTCACAAATGGGGAAATTGGGGCACAAAGCAATTAAGCAACTTTCCTTAGGTTATACAGGAAGGCTGTGGCACAACCACGACTAGAATCTGTCATGTGGCTCAGTCGTATGCTTTAACCATAAGACTCTCAACAAAACTAAACTAAAAGGAAAAAATATTGACAATATGGTTACAGTTTTGTTATGGAACTAGGATTGTTGAGTAATGATCCACAATTAAACAAGATTCCCTACTGAGCAGGAGCTGATGCCAAAGTCTAAAAGATTTGCGAAATTAATAAAAATAGAGAATTACTGTGAATTACTTCAAAGCAGATGTATAACACATTGCACAGTTTGTGGGGGAAAAAACCAGCTACTTATGCACAGGACAAAAGGGAGGGGGGAATTGAGCAGCAAGCTATTTTTGAACTAATGGAAATGCTAACTCCAAAGATTTCTTTAACAGTGCTAATTCACAATCCCAGAGGCAAAAATAACCTTCACATATACCTCACTGGAAAGACTGGAAATGAAAGAACTTTGGTTCTCAGAAATGATGTTTTCCAACATGTAATGAATAAAGTCACCTTAGGTCTTGGTGGCATTGTCATAATGAACAGGAGCCAGAATCATCATCTTGAATAAATTTGGTCAAACACTTCCCAGTGGAATTGCTTTCCCATTGGAAAATGCTGATTTGGCAGAATCAAAACATTCCCATGAACATGTTGCTTCTATTGAAACTTTAAGTGGAAACTAAGCAAGCCAGCCTGCCTGCTGCCAGCTTGTTCACCCACTTCTCTTGCTCTTTGGTAGCCTGCCTTTTGAGGGAGATTGGGAGCCAGGGATCCCAGAGCTTCCTGGCTCCTTGGTAGCCTGGGTAAACTGGTGCCACAGAGCTGGGGCTTCCCAGGTATTATGCACCCCAGCACCCTGTGAGGTGGGTTGCCGCAGAGTCTGGGAGTACATTGACCTTGGACTGGAAATATTTTTTTTAAAAAAGTCCATTTTGGAAGAACTGAAACAAGATTTTTTGAAAGTCTCTTCTCTGGAAAATTTTGCATATACTATCCATTGCACATCCTTTTGAAAACTTTTTATGGTGACACTTGAAGCAAAGTGAAGTTAATTTGGGTTTGAGATATCATTACCAACTCAAACGTTGGACCTGGTTCACCGAGGCTCATGAACTTGGGTCAAGTTTTAGGTGAACCTGCACTGAGTTCCAGGGATGGCACCTGCATGGAACCAGTGTCAGGGAGGGATTTATGGAGTCAGAAAAAAAAAAGCTTATATACTATTTACAGGTGTTAATTTAACATTGCAGTGCTTCCATTTGCCAAGGAAGGGTCCATATGCAGTAGCTGCTCCAGTGCCTCAAACTCTACAGCCTGTATTTCATTTGGGGTCTTCAAGGCAGCAGCAACATAACTTCAGGAGGCAAGCCCCAGTAGCCTATTACAGTGGATGAGCACAAAGGAACAGGGATTAGTAAAATCTGCCATTTACTCTGTCAGGAGAGAAAAATGAATGGAGGAGCACTCACAATTTGGTGTTCCTGCACATGCACCATCTTCCCTGATCTGCCATTGTTGGAAGTAGATCATCAGCAGACAAGGGGGACATGAGAAATGCTGTGATGTAGGGTTAGAGGATTGTGCAGATGAGATTGGGACAGGGGAGACACCCATGGAGAGAAGGAAACAAGGGAAAGACTTAAAAGGGAGAGGAATAGAATGAGGGGGAAAAGTTGAGTTGCAGAGTATTGAAGGAAGGCTGGTGAGGAGATAACAGAAAACAGACAAATGTGAATTAAGCTAGTGAAGAGAGAGATGGTAAAGAGAAGAAAGATAAAATAGCAACATGATGAAACTTTTGTTTTAAAAAAAGTTTGATAGCCAAAGTAATTGTGTGATAAAATCTGTTATGAAATCCAGGAATCCTCATGTTTTAACATTTTGGAGAAAATTTGTCAAAGCAGTGACGTGCAGTGGTTTAGCTGCACATCTATCGCTAAAGTAGGAATCATGCTGTTTAAATACCACAAAACATTGGCAAATATGCCTTTTTTAATAACATGTAAACATCACATATAAATACCAGTAATCTGTTATAAACTCAATATCTTTGAGAATAATGTATTGTGCTCTGAGATACACCAAAATACTGTATTTTCTGTGTTTAATATGTTAAGCATTTATGACAAGTAGGTCATTAAATTCCCTGAGTAGTGTGAGAGTTCAGATCCTCCACATAATATTGTAATCTCTGTATACTGGGCCTGGCATAGACTCAGACTATTTACTTAGAAGTTCAAGGGTCCATGTCCCCTCACCAATCACAGGCGCTGTTCTGTCCTCATTCAGTTTTCACTTTCTCTAGATTGAAATCTGATATAGGAATTTTAAAAATGAGTTACTAAGTAGTAATAGGTAACACACTACTTACAGGTGTTAACAGGATAATCTTTATTCAGCACTGTTTGCCCAAACCTACAGACTTCTTTCTTACCTGTTTTATGATGGTTTTTATTAGGTGCCCGTAGAACCTATTTTGCCAGCCTTACTAACATTAGATAATTTCTTACTTCTTGAATAGTCCCATTTAAATAAATGGTAACATTAGCAGAGTAAGGAACTGTTCAGTGTGAACAAGGACATCAGACTCTGCCCTTGAATGATTTTCTTTTGAGCTATGTAGCCTTGTAACATAGATATTTGCTTACCGCTGCTCTGTATGCAGCAAATACAAATGCTGGTCTACGTTACATGGCAATACATCCTCTTGATGGTTGCTATTCCTGTGATACAGCTCTGTCTTTTTGCCCCTTCAGTGTGAAAGTGATATCAGCTTACATTCACACCTCCGTATAATTATACCACCAATTGGTTCACTTCTGAATTTAGCCCTGTGTCTTTCAAGGTATTTATCTTTTTCCCAGTTCTGAGTGTTTCAAATAACATATGCAATGAAACTTGGCTTTATATTTTGTACTTGAGCTAAGGTACAATATCTTATCTGCTGCATATGGTGGTCTGGAACAATACTTTGAATTATCAGTGCTGAAATGTCAACACCAAATTTTAGTAAATATGAGATTTCTTAAGGTTCTTAGTATGTTGGTATATATTATTTAAATAATTCCGTTCAAGCAGTGGCAAAATGCTTCACTGATGCATATAAATGACCAACACTTCCTTCTCAATCTAAGAATATGATCTTGCCACATTTCAAAATGTTCTACTGAAATATGTACCCCTTGGCCTTGTAATTAGATGGTATCAGGTTAGCTAAGATATCTACTATCCCCTAATTCTTCTGAAGAAGAAAGTCACAGTACCCGCGTCTGATGAAGTGGGTATTCACCCACGAAACCTCACGCTCCAAAACGTCTGTTAGTCTATAAGGTGCCACAGGATTCTCTGCTGCTTTTACAGTACACCATGAGATCTGTGCCAGAGGGGTTTTATGAGGTGAATAAGCACTTGCAGCTGATAGTGAATGTTGCACTGAAAAAAATATTTGGCCAATGTTTTCATTCATGAGCCTTAAATTAGGCTTTTGTCCACCTGTTGGCATATATTGCGGCCTCAGCTGGTAAAATTCTCTGGAACAGAAGGCTGTGGGTTTAAGACTACCCAAACTTGGGATTCTACCCACTGCTGACAAAACACTGCAGCATTGGTTGTGCTGTACCATTAAAGGTGCCATTCCTGTGATGAGATGCTAAACCCAGGTCCCTTCTCTCTGTCATTGGTGGCTGTCCATTTGAAAGTTAAAGATGTAATGGCATCTTTAAGAAAGAATAAAATAACTGGTTTCCTGACCACCATTCCTTCTCTCTCATTAAACAGTTCCTAACCTCCACTGCTGTCTGAGAAAGAAGGAATCGCAAACAATAAGAGAGAGAGTTACTGAGAGCTCCTGTGAGCTCGTCAAGATCATACTTGGTCATCACAGTATCTCTCTTATTATTTGTGATGTGCTTCAGTATAAAATCACTTTCCATTTCATTTAGCTATTTTCAAAAGCATGCAAAGAAGAGTATTAATTCCAATTCCATTACATGTTAATATGATTTGTGTCTTCCTCCCATGTACATCATTTCAAACACATAACCCTTTTTCTTATACTATACCTATATATCTATTTTAGGTACTATGGTAGATATGGTGAGGTTCTCTAGCATTTAAGCACCTCACGATATTCAGTGTATTTACCCTTGTGACACAGCTCTGATGTAGAGAAGAACTCCCTATCTCCATTCTATGGGTGAGGAACTGAGTCATAGAAATGCTAAGTGAATTGCAGGAAATTTGTGGCCAAGCAGGGACTTGAACGTTGATCTTCCCAGTCCTAAGCTAGTGCCCTAAACACTAGATCATCCTGCCTCTCTAGAGCCTCCCCCAAAGCTCTTGGAAATATAGCCCATTTTCTTGCATCTTCCTATTTTATCTGCGTGATCTGGTACCTGCAATACCAGGTCAATATAATTCTCAGATCTTACCCAATAATCATGCAGATGGTCCTTTAGTAACTAAAAGACTAAAGGTTTAATAATAAAAAGAAAAAGAGTTACTGTGGTTAAAAGATCAATATACAAACAGATATGCATAAAGGCCTTTAGTCAGTTTCATAGCAGAGATAGTGAGGCTGCTGATTTGTAAAAGTCTTTCTTAGAAATTGATTCCAGTTTATAGTCCAATGAACAGTCCAGGTGTAGAGTCTGTTGAAATTCTTCCATGAGAATTCCTGGTTAATCCAGGGTAAACCTGGAGACCTCAGACTTTAGGCTTAGACCTTCCCTGTTAAAGTTTAAGCAGATCTGAGATAAAAAGAATCAGGCCTGGGACTTTTCTTTATAGTCCTCTAGAAAGCTGATAAGCCTCTTGACAGCAATTGTCACAGTAGGACCTTCCCTGGTGAAGAATAGGCAGTGCAGATTGTTGCTTTGGAGCTAAACTATTTCCTATGCATACACAGGTAAGCTAGTTGTATTCATTAACATAAGGCAATTAGCCATTCAAACAATCAAGACAGTTCATTATAGCATAGAAAATTAAACTGAAGATGATGCAAATAATATTATGAGTTTTTACAGTATCTTGCATCTTTGATCTTAAGATTAACTGAACCATCCACATGTAGACTATAAGGCCATAAAGACATGAAAGGGAATTAGTATCCACAAGCTAATCTAGTTACATTGTTAAACTTCTAACAAGATATAGGTAAACACAGACAAATACATTTAGCATCGATTCTTGATCCTGTTAAAGATTCATGTCTACTTAACATGGTTTTGATAACTGTCTACGAGAAATAGCCCTGTTTACCTTTCAGTACACTTTGGATATGCCTTTAAGGGTTGCTTCCTCAGTGCTACAGTCTTTATAAGGTTTGTCCCCTCACAGTTACTCATAGACAGGAGAATAGTTCAGAAAAATAGTTGCTGTTCTACTTCAGTACAGATTGGGATACAATACACCCTTGCCAGGCAGAAGGGTATCAATAATAAAATGTGTTTATAAACCGTATGATATGGAAGGTTGTACTCCACGTTTACATTTAAGACAACTAATGCCTTTTAGGGATATCATAAAGGAAACGGTGTTAATATATTATATGTATATTTCACCTTCATCTCAAAGAATTCCAAACTATTTTAGGAATTTAATGTAGTTTTCTGATGGAATTATGACTAGGAATGCTGAAGTTGTGTGATTAAGCACTCAAAAGGCAAAAGATTAAGTTAAAGCTGGAGGGGCTGCCTCTCCATTAACCCAATCTGTGTCTGCGTTATGATTAGAAGTGGGTGACATTTTTTTGACAAAACATTTTTTGGCGAATTTTTTATTTTGGAAAAAGAAACAAAGAAAATTCTGAAAAAACTACAATGTGGGTGACATTTTTGAAACAAAACATTTTGTTCTTTGATTCAAAACAACTGTAGCTTTATTTTTTAAAGTAAACAAAAACATTAAATGTTCCATATCATAATGAAACATTTTGTTTGACCAAAAACAATATTTTTTTTAGTTTGCCAAAAATTTTCTAACAATTTTTTTTTACTTTTTTTTTTAAATTGCCCACAAACTGAAAAACTATTTTCCCAGCTCATATTAGGATCCCATATTATTTCTCAAATAGTACAGTGTAATATCATACTGTTTTTTGGCAAGCTTAAATTCACCAACATGTCTTGTAGGTCAGAGTTCATGCTACCAAAAAAGATGTGCTTTCAAGTAAGAAATCCACTTTACACTTATTATCTCAAAAGTCCATACTTGTCTGGCACATTTTCAGTATAGTCTTTTGAACTCCCAAGTCTGACATCTGTCACATCTCCATCATATAGAGCTCATATACAATCCTAACCCACAATAATCCAAAAACTTAATGCAATAAAGTCTTTCAAAGATATTGCAGAAAATTGTCATATCTATCATAGGAGTAGCACTTCACATATTGCTAGCCTGAAGCACTTCCAGTTCAAAATCAAAGACTGCAATTGGCTCCTTGTGCTCTCATTCCTCCTCACCATGCACACCCCACAGGAACAGGCCACCCATTGTCCCTCAGTTATTTACCAATGGCCACAAAATGAGCTAATATCAGATCATGGACTAGCACTCTGGAATTCATAGCTTCCTGCTCCTGGGTCATTAGATTCTGCTGCCCCTGACTTCATAAACTCATACACAAGTTAACCACTACTGATACGCAAACAGCTCTAGGGAGGAATGCAGTTTCTGTTTAACATGCACAACAATGTTTAAGGACATTAAACAAAGGAAAAACACCATATCTAATTAAAACTACAAGGAGGATGTAAGGCAGGCAGAATGCATTTACCCAACTTGGAATTCGTCCAGGACATCATTTGTAATGATGATCAAATTACAAACAATTACTGACAGTATCTTCCACACCTGGCTAGACTTTATTTATGAAGAGTCCACTCCCTAAAAGCACCAGCAGTATTTTCTTTTTAGTGTAGCACATCACTGTGTGCTTCATGATTTATTGCTTTCTACATATTCTGATAACAGAGGGATATCACTTCTGACTCTTTACAGCTTTTGGGTCCTCTGCAAACCAAGAACTGTAGGAACACCAGAGTGGGTATCTGTAATCTATTCCTTAACCTTCCAGTAATGAGGCCATGGCTTTTGACACACCTCTCATCTCCCTATCTCTAGGAACACTCTCCTGGAAATGAAAATCTGGTATATAAGAAAGGAAAACCACTCTCTGGTCCTCCCCTGCATCAGCCTGGAAACAAATATTTGTAAAGCCAATTTATAAGTATTGCTCTCCATTAAAACACAATAAAAAGAGACAAAACATCTAGTAAGGACAGAATGAGGAGAAACAAGAATTATTGAAAATAAATTAAAATAATTCTGTTCTCAGTAGCTCACATGATGCAATTCAAGAGGTTATTCCATTACAGCATCTAGCAATCTAATCTAATCTATCGTGCCATGCTCTGATCTGCGGTATACCACGTGCTCTCCTTATTCAGCAGCATAGGCCTCTAGCTAAACAAGTTGCAGCTAGATTGTTTTGTAAAACTGCTGAAATCTCCATTAGCTAGTCTGACATTTAGGGCTCAGATTAAGACATATACTTATAACTCAGCTGTTTGCTAGTTGAGTGCTTTTCTCCTCCACATTTACAGTCTTAATCATAATAAGGAATCTCACCCTTCACTTCATCGCCAAAGGAAGCATACTGACTTAACACAAGCAGTGGTATTTCTAAACCGAAAGCAGTCTAGCCTGTTTTCTGAAGCACAATAGTATGTTTGATGGATGGTAAAATATAAGGATTTAGAGAGTCTTTGTAAAGACCTCAGAGGCCCAATTCAGGCTTCAATGGATTACTGCCTCTTTACACCAGCTCCTAGTATGGCCCATTGTTTTTATTTCTGGAAGGAAACAACTGCAGTAAGGTGTAACAATGAACAAATTATTGTCATGAACACAACAAACTTGAGTGAAATTACCCAAACTCAGCTAATTCAGCCATTCAATCTTATTTTCAATACAGAGCTCTCATATACAATCCTCTTAATGAGCTATGAAAAACTTCATATATTAAATTCCTCTTCGTGTCCTGTTTACTTTAATACAGAGATGGTGAGTACATTTCCAGCTATCAGTGAATGTAGTTTCCTAAAATGCTACTTATATTAGTGAGTAAAATATAATTATAATGCCAATTGACATAAATGCCTTTACAACTAAAACAGGCGTGGGCAAACTATGGCCTGCTGGCCGGATCCAGCCCATCAGGGTTTTAGATCCAGCCTGCAGGATTGCCAGCCCCATGGTGCCGTGGCGCTAAGGCAGGCACCCTGCCTACCCAGGCCCCGGCCCTGTGCCACTCCCAGAAGTGGCCGGCACCGTATCCCTGTGGTCCCCGTGGGCAGGGGGAAGAGTGCTCCATACATTGCTCTTGCCTGCAGGCACCGCCCCCTGGAGCTCCCATTGGCTGGGAACAGTAAACCGCAGCCATTAGGAGCTTCGGGTCAGTACCCACAGGTGAGGGCAGGGCACAGAGCTCTCTACCCCTAAGAGTGCCTGTCTTAGCCCTGCAGCACCAAGGGGGTGGCAATCCCACCAGCCGGATCAAAACCCTGACGGGCCAGATCTGGTCCACAGGCTGTATTTTGTCCATCCCTGTTTTAGTTGTAAAGAAATTATGTCAATTGGCATTATAATTATATTTCACTCACTAATATAAGTAGCATTTTAGGAAACTACTTTAATACAGAGATGGTGAGTACGCTTTCGGAAGAGGCGTGGGGCCAGGGCCAGGGCAGACAGGGAGCCTGTCATAGCACCGCTGCGTGCTGCTGCCATCCTGGAGCCGTGCAAGGTAAGCAGCACCGGCCCAGATCCCGCACCCCACACCCTTCCTGCACCCCAATCCCCTGCCCTGAGCTCACTGCCACACTCCTCCTGCCCCTTAACCCCCTGCCTTGAGCCCCTTGCCACACCTTGCACCGTTTCCGCACCCCAGCCCCCTGCCTGAGTCCCCTCCTGCAATCCGCACTGCCTCCTGCACCCCAAACCCCTGCCCTGAGCCCCTTCTGCACACCGCATCCCCTCCCACACCGCAACCCCCTTCCCCAGCCCTACATTCCTGGCCCTGCATGCAATTTCCCCAACCAGATGTGGCCCTTGGGCCAAAAAGTTTGCCCACCCCTGAACTAAAATGTAGTCAAAAGTCTGTCTCAAGTAAATCCAAAAATAGATATTAGAATAATCTGCTTAACATTCTACTTCTTAGTTAATTGATTATACTAGCACATGCTTTCTCATTATTTAAAACACTTCACTATTGCACAGACCTCTGAAATGAAATTTGTTAGTCTCCTCACCCTTGTCATAAAGCTTTTAAAGACAGAGAGAGAAACAGAATAAGGCTGCACAAGGAAAATAGCATTAAAATGTTAAAGCCAGGCTAATGATCACACTATCAGCTTTTTCGCAGTTGGCCTCTATACCCTGGGGGAAATAGATAGATTTCAATCTTCTACTCCCAATACAAAGAAAATCTGTAGAGTTGCAAATACATTGCCAAAATTCAAACACATAATTTACCACCAGTGCAATTCCACCAGTGGTACTGGCTGCGGAACCTCTGTTCACTGGAATTTTATTACCCACCATTGAAATGTTGCCAGGACTGAAATATATTGTGGTTACCATTGAAAAACTCACAATGACACTGCACAACAGTTTAGGGCAGGAGGTGAAGAATAATGTATTCAACTGCAACTACCAGGCATATTTTAAGTAAGCAGACTGGAATTACTCAAACCGAATTTTAAACATAGCATATGAGAAACCCTCCTTTTGCAGAACGTACATTGGGAATGTACAAAACCACAAGCAGTTAGGACCTACTTTTTTAATATTACTACAGGTGCATATTATCCCTCTCATCTTAATCGGATTCCTTAGTGATGCAAAGTGTGAGTCCAGATCCAAACTTCTTCCAGGCTTATTGGTGCTTAGATTCAGGATTTCAGTTTGGTACCACTACTTGCTAAAGTTACTTTAATTTCCTTAATATAAGAACTGCCATAGTGGGTCAGACCAAAGGTCCATCTAGCCCAGTATCCTGTCTTCCAACAGTAGCCAATGCCAGGTGCCTTAGAGGGAATTAACAGAACAGATGATCAAAGTGATCCATCCCCTGTCACTCCTTCCCAGCTTCTGGCAAACAGAGGCTAGGGACACCACCTCAGCCCATCCTGGCTAATAGCCCTTGATGGACCTATTCTCCATAAACTTATCTCATTCTTTTTTTAATCCTGTTATAGTCTTGGCCTTCACAACATCCTCTGGCAAGGAGTTCCATAAGTTGATTGTGCATAGTGTGGAAAAAATACTTCCTTATGTTTGTCTTAAACTGGCTGCCTATTCATTTCATTTGGTGATCCCTAGTTCTTGTGTTATGAGAAGGAGTAAATAACACATATTTACTTTCTGTGCACCAGTCATGATTTTATAGACCTTAATCATATCCCCCCTTAGTTGTCTCATTTCCAAGTTGAAATGTCCCAGTCTTATTAATCTCTCTTCATATGGAAGCCGTTCCATACCCCTAATCATTTTTGTTCCAGTTTTCTGAACCTTTTCCAATTCCAATACATCTTTTTTGAGATGGGGAGACCTCATCTGAATGCAGTAGATGTGAATGCACCAAGGATTTATATAGAAGCTATATGATATTTTCTGTTTTATTATCTATCCTTTTTGTTAATGATTCCCAACATTCTGTTCGCTTTTTTGACCGCTGCTGCAAATTGAGTGGATGTTTTCACAGAACTATTCACAATGATTCCAAGGTCTTTTTCTTGAGTGCTAACAGCTAATTTAGACCCCATTATTTTATATGTATAGTTGGGATTATGTTTTCCAATGTGCATTACTTTGCATTTATCAACATTGAATTTAATCTGCCATTTTGTTGCCCAGTCACCCAGTTCTGTGGGATTCTTTTGTAGTTCTTTGCAGTCTGCTTGGGATTTAAATATCTTGAATAGTTTTCTATCGTCTGCAAATTTTGCCACCTCACTGTTTACCCCTTTTTCCAGATCATTTATGAATATATTGAATAGGACTGGTCCCAGAACAGACCCCTGGGGGACACCACCATTTACCTCTCTCCATTCTGAAAACTGACCATTTATTCCTACTCTTTGTTTCCTATCTTTTAACCAGTTACCAGTCCATGAGAGGACCTTCCCTCTTATCCCATGACAGCTTACTTTGCTTAAGAGCCTTTGGTGAGGGACCTTGTCAAAGACTTTCTGAAAATCTAAGTATGCTATATCCACTGGATCCCCCTTGTCCACATGCTTGTTGACCCCCTCAAAGAATCCTAGTAGATTGGTGAAGCATGATTTTCCTTTACAAAAACCATGTTGACTTTTCCCCAACAAATTATGTTTATCTATGTGTCTGATCATTTTGTTCTTTACTATAGTTCCAGCCAGTTTGCCAGGTACTGAAGTCAGGCTTACTGGCCTGTAATTGCTGGGATCTCCTCTGGAGCCCTTTTAAAAATTGGCATGACATTAACTATCCTCTAGTCATTTAAATGATAGGCTACAAACTACAGTTAGTAGTTCTGCAATTTCACATTTGAGTTCCTTCAGAACTCTTGGGTGAATACCGTCTGGTCCTGGTAACTTATTACTGTTTAGTTTATCAATTGTTCCAAAACCTCCTCCTATGACACCTCAATATGGGTCAGTTCCTCAGATTTGTCACCTAAAAAGAATATTTCATGTTTCTCCTTCACATCCTCACATCCTCAGCCGTAAAGACAGATTCAAAGAATTCATTTAGTTTCTCAGCAAAGGTCTTATCATTCTTGAGTGCTCCTTTAGCATCTTGGTCACCCAGTGGCCCCAACGGTTGTTTAGCAGGCTTCTTGCTTCTGATGTACTTAAAAAAAATTGCTATTACTTTTTGAGTCTTTGGCTAGTTGTTCTTCAAATTCTTTTTTGGCTTCCTAATTATATTTTTACACTTCACTTGCCAGAATTTATGCTCCTTTCTATTTTCCTCACTAGGATTTAATGTCTGCTTTTTAAAGGATGCCTTTTTGTCTCTCATTGCTTCTGCTACTTTGTTGTTGAGCCATAGTGGCACTTTTTTTGTTCTCTTACTATGTTTTCTTAATTTGGGATATATGTTTAAGTTGAGACCCTATTATGGTGTTTTTAATAAGTTTCCATTTAGCTTCTAGGGCAGTGGTGGGCAACCTGCAACCCAGGGGCTGCATGTGGCCCATCAGGTTAATCTGATTGTGGGACATGAGACATTTGGCTGACATTGAGCGTCCACAGGCACAGCCCCTGGCATCTGCCAGAGGCCATGGTTCACCATTTCTGCAGCTCCCATTGGCCAGGTGGTTGGTAATATATCCCTACTGCTATATTCTTCTTATTAGAGCATGGAATTACTATCCATGGAGATTCTATGGTACAGTTTGGTTTATTTAAGATTTTTATTTCATTTGATTCTATGCTTTCTTTCACATATAGTGCCACTCCCCCACCAGCACGACCTGTTCTGTCCTTCTGATATATTTTGTACCCTGGTATTACTGTGTCCCATTCATTATCCTCATTCCATCAAGTTTCTGTGATGTCTATTATATCAATATCCTCATTTAATACAAGGCACTCTAGTTCATCCATCTTATTATTTAGGCTTCTAGCATTTATACATAAACACTTTAAAAACTTGTCACTTTTTAGCTGTCTGCCATTACATGATGTAATTGAATGGGCCTCTTTTTCATTTGACTGATTTTAAAATACCTGTATTTTATCATCTTCCATCCTCTCCTGCTTACTAGGACATAGAGAATCTTCTTTAACACAGTTCCTCCCCTAAGAGATTACTCTGTCCAAACCATATGCCCCTCTGCACCTGCCCACTTTCCCCCAGCCCTTAGTTTAAAAACTGCTCTACAACCTTTTTAATATTAAGTTTCCTTAACTATATTAAGCAGACTGTAAAGAGCATTGGTCAGTTTACATTGACTAGTGTGAGTAATGATGTAGATCAGTTGGTTCTGCTTTTAGCAAAACCAAGATAATATTGTATATGAATCAACTTGAGGGAGATAACCCTTTGTCATTCTATTATGAAGATATATGATATATATGTAACATATTCCAGAATATATTATGTTAGAGGAAGAACATTACCCCTAAGAAAATTAATAGGAAATGAATTCAGTAAGATGATTTCTTAAACTCTTAGGACCCAATCCTGCAAGTTGACTTCAGCAGGGCTTCACATTGGCACAGGGGCTTACTCATACATCTGTGTTTGCAGGATCAAGGCCGTAAGAATTTTTAGGTTTATTTATTTTGCTAATTATAGAGTTTGTTATTCTGAAAGAGACTTTTGGGTTTACAAGGTGGCCAAATACCATGTGAGAGAGATAGATTGTATTTCTGGCATTGGTCTCCTGTTCCACAGATTGAGAACATCTCATTACTCAATGGCGGGCACTCTAGTTCAGTAAGAAGTGGCAATGACAGGATCAGACATAGTCCAGTCTACTCCTCTTTGGTTAACAGTTGGTTGGCTAAAATGCCAGATTTTACAAGAAAGGGAAGGGAGGGCAAAACCAGAGATGAATGGCTATTTATGTAGACAAAATCAAGGATATAAAGATCCTGCCATGAATCTATATACGAAGAACAATCTTTGGCTTGTTTTCTTTCCACGGTGTAATAACATCATGTGAAGTTCATAAATACAGTTCTTTAGAAATGGCTCTTTTAAGTCAGTTTACAAGAAAAAGTTAGAACAGTAGAAGCCTTTTTTCCGGCATAATGAAGATGGCTGTTCATGGAAAAATGCTACTGTATCTAATCCAAAAGCTAGATTCATATGCCACATTTAATGTTAACAGTACAAACATCTATCTTGTACTTTATATATCATCATCAGATCTGAGTACCTGTCCTAAAAAATAGCTTTGTATGGCATTTGAGTTTTCCAACTTTCCCCGTATGCCTACTCTGTTATGCTCTTGCTTTATGCATCAGTCTGGCATCCACTGCTCGTCCTCTCTTTTCCAGGCCAACTTCAGTTCTTAGGTCTTTATTGCCTAGTTTTGCCCAGGAGGCCAAGAGAGATACTCCCACTGCCAGGGCAGCCAGTTCACAGAAGGCCGCATCCTCTGTCTTACCTCCTTTTCCCCTCCTGATTGTTTTCTCTAGCTGGAAGTCTTTCCCTCCCATCTTGACATTTCCAGCAGCTGTTGATTTTCAGCCCATCTATAGCCCAGATGATTAAATTCTTTCTTCTTGTGCGAGCCCAGTCATATAGTAAACATCTCAATATCCAGGTCCACATATATTATTAATTATTATTATTTATTATTATTATTAAGCACTGTCATACATTGCCTAGAGAAGTTGTGGAATCTCCATCACTGGAGATTTTTAAGAGCAGGTTAGACAAACACCTGTCAGAAATTGTCTAGATAATACTTAGTCTGCCATGAGTACAAGGGACAGGACTAGATGACCTCTCAAGGTCCCTTCCAGTCCTATGATTCTATGATTCTCTCTGATTCATCAGTTATTACACAGCAGCTCCAGATCCATCAAACCAGCTACCCTCAGCTGCCCCTCAGCCACTTAGCTGCCCTCTTGAACACCCTCTCAAACCCAAATGTCCTCAGCTTCTCTCCCAAGCTTTTCCATCTACTTCCACAAAGCTAGCTCTCACCTCCACAAAGCTAACTCTCCCCTCCAGCTTTCCCCAGTCCCCGGTGACCCCATGGACACCATTACAAACCCAGCTCTTATCCAAAGTTATCCAACTACCACCTGGAAACCCCCATAATCCCAATTGTTCCCAGCTACTCCCTCCCCTCCCCAACCTCTACCCCCAGCTTCCTCCAACCACTGAGCTTGCTCCCATCTTTCTCTCCTGGACACCTGCACAAACCCAGCTTCTCTTAGCTATGTCACAGCTTTCCTCAGCTCCCAGTTAACTTCCTCTTCTCCCAGATACCTCTACAAAACAACTTCCTTTAGCTGCCACCCAGCTTCCCCAGTTACCTCCACCCTCACAACCGCTACTACAGTTCCCCACCCAGGGGCGGCTCCAGGCACCAGCACCACAAGCCCGTGCATGGGGTGGCAAGCCACGGGGGGCGCTCTGCCTGAAGAGGGTCCGCTGGTCCCATGGCTTCAGTGGACCTCCCACAGGCTGCCACCAAGTTCGTGGGACCGGGGACCTCCCACAGGCAAGCCTCCTAGGGCAGCCTGCCTGCCATGCTTGGGGCGGCAAAATGCCTAGAGCCACCCCTGTTCCCACCATCTTTATCTTCCACCCAGACCCTCCACAAACCCAGCTGCCCTGACTTTGAATGCTCCCACATACTCTCCAGACACCTTTTAGTACACACCCACTTGCCACCGCTGTCAGATTTGGTGCAGCAATCTGTTCTACCCCCACCACTGCTTGGTGCAAGGTATATTGCTGTTAAGCTGTAAACAGGGGATTAAACATATTAGCTAGCATGCTTTAACTAAAATATGTATTTTTATAAATAATTTGTATAAATCTTGGCAGCTATAAAACCTCCTGAACTGGCAATGTCTCTAATGGACCTGCCCCTGCTTCTCTAACCCCTGCATGCAGAATATTACATCTGTCAGGAATAACTTCTGTTGTGCGCGAACTGCACAGAACTGCTAATGGCCAAGATATGTGTGCATACAAACACTGTTTTGGCTGCATAACTGTGTGCACATTTGGAATCCTTTGAGTTTAGTTCCTGATTGAGGCCTAAGTTCTCAGGGTATGTGCCTTGACTCCTGCTGAATGTTATCATATCATAGAACAAACAATATTCTATACTACTGTAAATGACCCTTGCAGGTTTTGATGTTCACATTTCATACATGAGAAGGGAGGGGGGAAGAGGCTGAGTTCCTACCTTTGCAGCTGTCATTATTTAATTGGAGACAATTTTCTGAAGCTGTTGTTAGCAGGACAGCAGCATAACAGCTTAGATAGTGAAAGATGCAATATGCATTTTTGCAATAGAAAGATAGAGACATTTTAGAAAGTTATGGAAAGTTATGGAGTAAAGCAAAAAGTGTAGAGAGACCATTGCAGAACTCATAATTTTTCATTCCTTTTTCATTCCCCTGTCTCTGATCACTAACACACAACATGAAGATAGCGAGCTAGCAAAGTGTTAACATCATCTTTACATCTCCAAAGTACTTAACAAACGTTAACATTAGTTAGCCTAAGAGCAGAGGAAAAAAACTCCACTGCATGTCAACTTAAGAGAGGTTGCTCTCTGGATATTAAAAATGCATGCCAGTGTGTGAATAGCATATGCCTGTCTAAACTTATGTCTATGAACAGTGAAAGATGAAGGGTTTAAACAATGAATCACATATGCGGCAATTAATTAGAATGTTAATATTAATTATAACTAGAGCTAGCTGAAATTTGAGACAACTTTTTTTGTCAAAAAATATAGATTCAGGTTGACTGAAACATTTCACAAATTCATGTAAAATTCATCTAATTGATTCAGTCATGAAAAAATGCAAAATCAAAACATTTCATTTCAATAGTTTCTAAACTAAATATTTCCATTTTTCAATTTGAAACTACTTTTTGTTTAGAATTTTAGTTCAGTTTTATTTTTAAAAACATTAAAGGTAATAAAAAGCTCAAAAATAAAATGAAACATTTTGTTTTAGGTCAAATGAAGCATTTTGTTCAACCAAAAATGATTTTTTTTTCAACTTTTTCAGTTCTCTGAGAAATTTTCATTTCAGGTCAGCCAGAAAAGATATTTTTTTTGTTCAGCTACTGAACCGAAAAATTGCTTTTTGCACTGCTCTAATTATAACATTCTAAACAATATGTACATGTTGGGAAGATTTATACGAAATGAAGAAAAACCAGAATATATAGTTACCTTCATGGCAGAAAATTGCACCTAGATAATGTAATTTAAATTCCTACTACTTAAGGTTAATGTGTTACCAACTGATGACAAAGTTTGTGTGTAGGGGTGTGGGAAAACCATTTGAGATACCTTATTTTAATTAAAACAAGTGTCTTTGATTCTGTTAGAAACCGTCTAGTGTCATAGATAGTAATCAGCAAGTAAACAAGCAGTTGCCAGTAAAGATCTTATCAGTTGGACTTAGCTCAGTTGAAAATTTAGTGTTTTCATTGGCAGCTGATCCTACCTTTCACTATGGATTAATTACACTCCAGGATCAGTCTGTCTGGCATAACAAAACAACTTTTGCTCATCCAGTGCAAGGGAAAGACTAACGAAAGCAATGGGGTTACTGAAATAAGGTGTTACTTCAGACTGCTACATGTGCAATCAATAATAGAGAAAATGTACAAAATTTTAATCCATTTTTCACAGTTTACTCTTCCAAGCAATAAATTCGATCACTGAAATCAATTTGAGTTTGGGATTGGTCTGGGATATACCTCTGAGTTTGTAAATTTGACAGATATTAAACTTTCTTTTAAAAGTCAGCTCATATTTTACAAATATTACCATGAGTGGAACCTGCACAGGGCCGGCTCCAGGCACCAGCATTCCAAGCAGGTGCTTGGGGCGGCAATCTGCAAGGGGCGGCAGTCTGTGTGTTTTTGCCCCCAAGCAGAGCGCCGAATTGTCACCACTGATGGCGGGGGCAGTCCGTGTGCCATTAGGGCGGCACACGTGTTTCTGCAGTGGCGGCAATTTGGCGGCAGCTTCTGTCTTCAGCCGGAAGACAGAAGCTGCGCAGCTGTGGACAGCTGAACATAGAAGCTGCTGCCAAATTGCCGCCACCGCGGAAACACGTGTGCTGCCCTGACGCCATTCGGCGCGCTGCTTGGGGCAGCAAAAACAGTAGAGCTGACCCTGTACCTGCAACAGGACTAACAGAGACCATGAAAGTAATTCACTATAAAATAAAACAGCAAAACTAGGTCCATATTAGGTTGTACCTAGTATATTTAATTTCCATTTTGAAATATCTGCCATTTACATGTAAAAGGATCTGCTACTTTTTTTCTCAGCAGTTGTAATATACAATGTGGCTATTATTTAAATGATACTTTATTGGTGAAAATGTTAATCAGCTGAGCTAAACTGTTATAATAAACAGAAAACAGGCACTTTTGGAAAAGCTGAAGTTTTCATCTTTACTGCACAGTTATTGTACATAAAAATAGTAATACTGTGCCCACACACAACATATTTCCTCTCAAAGGGTCCCAAAACCCTAAGCAACTGTTAATGACTTTCACACTGAGACTTCAGTGAGACAAAGGATACAACTGGACTATGTTTAGGCTGACAAGGTGCTGATAAAGTGTTGACTCAGTCCTGAGTCTGCAGTGGTGTTGCTGTGTCTTATTGAACTAAAAACCCAGTAGTGAAGAAAAAGGACCTCTTCGAGTTACCATGTTAGAGGATTTCAGTCCCCTTGCCACTTACTTAACATAACCGGAACTGTAAAAGAAGCAAAGATTCCTGTGGCACCTTATAGACTAACAGACATTTTGGAGCATGAGCTTTCGTGGGTGAATACCCACTTCATCGGATGCATGATGAATAATTGGAACTATACCTCTCAGCTGTTCCTCATCACTTAATAATACTCAGAACTTGGATACCCCCTTCATCTTCAGACTAACTAATTCATTAACTAATTACATATTCAATCTTCTCTAGTTTTAAACCAAAATTTACCTCTGTATCACTCATGCTGCGGTTTCCTCCTTTTTCTTGTACATTACATCTCAACAACACAACCACGAATCTAAGGTTATAGGACCAAGGCTGAGGGTATTTTCTGCAGACATAAGGGGTGCATAACCCATATATAACAACATGAACTGGCTCTACATTGGACCCAACTTCTCCTGAGGCCGGATGACTCACTATGCAAGCTGGGGCAGACTGCTCACACACTCATTTTGTGAGAGCAAGACATGGAGCATCTGGCTAGGCCATGGGCCTTGTGCCTGGGAGAATGTCTAGACCAGGATAAAAGGGGAGGAGGGGATTAAACATATTAGCTAGCATGCTTTAACTAAAATTTTAAAACACTACTGTAGACCGCTCAAGCTGTATTTTAACATATGTTGGCTGATTGACATGGACCCCAGTAGTGAGCTAATGGGGACCAGCTAATATATATTAGAATTCAATGTACAGTGTCTACATGAGGGTATAAAACATGCTAGCTAAAACGTGTTAGCTAACACATTTTTAAAAACAACAATTGGGCAGCCACATGGGCCCTATGCAGATACCCTCGGGACACTGTATCTCACAACCAGGGTAGGTTTCTCTCTGCAGAGCCTGGGTAGTCCAGATCCACTGGATTTCATGGATGTGCTTGGTGCAAGATTTGGCCCTTTAAAAATGTTCCATGTTTTTTAAAGAAAACATTTTTTTAATTTGTTCTTCCTATGGCAATTTTTTAATTTGGTTTTCCTCTGTGTCATGGAGTCACAGGGCCAATGCTCTGGAACTATTGCATACAAAACCAGTCATGACTTTGGTGTAGCATGCTTCCTCTCTCTGAGCATACTGTCTCCAAGGCAAAAAGCTTACACAGCTTCGACCTTCTTGAGTTTGACCTCAGAGCATTCAGCATCTCCTTCCACACCGTGCTCTTCCCACAGCAAGTCTGCCCAGGTGGGGCTCCAAGGGAAGCCAGAGGGTCCTGCACCCCAACTCTCAGCCAGCATGTAGAACAGAAAGGTTGAATAATTGACAGGAACGCAGTGTAGAACAATAATAACTAAAAATAATAACAATTGGAGATATACCAATCTGCTAGAACTGGAGGGGACCTTAAAAGCTCATTGAGTCCAGCCCCCTGCCTTCACTAGCAGGACCAATTTTTGCCCCAGATCCCTAAGTGGCCCTCAAGGATTGAACTCAGAACTCTGGGTTTAAGCAGGCCAATGCTCAAACCACTGAGCTATCCCTCCCCCTGTGAGCTTGCTATCACAGAAATTAGTGACTTTCAACCAAGTCCATCTTGGGGAGTCCTGGACCAGGTGGCCTGGACTCCCCCTCTTCCAGTCTCCCCAAGCAGACTGCCAGCTTCCAGCAACCAGATCTCAGACACCTCTGTTGTTCCTTCTCCTTGTCTTTGTCCCACTTCCCAGGCAAAGAATCACCTGGTCGTCACCAGGTTGCACCCCTCCTATGTCTCAGGTTACGAAGGGCTCTGGGGTCAGAGCATGTGTGCAGGCAGCTGGAGCCACCTCACCTGCCCCAGAGATCTCAGCCAAAGTCACACTCCTAATCCCACCACAGAGTTATTGGTGTAGCACACAGGGAACCTGAGGCACACACAGTATTCATGCAAAACAGTAAAACTCGCATAGGCTCAACAGTAAGACTCACATACAACATAACAAGGGAAAATCCCCACTTTCACACTCTGTGCCTCACTTTAGGGCAATGTGCTACACTGTGTCACATATTTGAATCTTGAGAGATTTGATTGCAAGTGGAGCTACTTAGGTTATTCAAGCCACCTAAATATGTGCTGTTCTCCTTGGAGCACTAAGGATTCCTTGGGATATGAATCATCCTTGAACCCACTCCATACAAAGAATTTCTCTAGCAGTGCTTTTGCAACCCCATGCAGTTCCCTCTGAAGCAACTGTTCAGCAGTTCCTGAGTTGAACTTAACCACCTCTGCAACGGCTTCCTTGTACTATTTCAATTTCACAGACTGGAACTGCAAAAGACCTACTAGGTCATCTACTATATCTTCTTGCTGTGCAAGATTGTTCCCTACAGTGCCTTCTTGAGCAGTTTGTCCAAACTAGCTTTAAATGACTACATTGGCCAATGAAAGAGAGCTATAGAACACCTAGATAACTGTGAAATGAATGCAACAAATATTCACAGCCTCTGTAAAGGAAAATTATCGCTCTCGAATCTACTAGAATGCTGTAAGCATTTCAACAAAATAATAGAAAAAGGAGAACAGGTAGGTATAATTTACCTGGACTTTCAAAAAGCCTATGTCTATGCTACAAAGTACTTCAGAGTCAAATCCACACCCCTGAGTGACATAAGTTATACCAACCTAAGTGCCAATGTAGAGCATCTCCTGCCAGCATAGCAACCTCCGCTCCTGGAGGCTGGAGTTTTTATGCTGATGGGAAAGCTCTCTCCTATCAGTTTAGAACAGTGGTGGTCAGGATAATATGCTGGTGGGCTGTGAGACAGTTTGCTTATTTTGACCATCTGCATGCACAGCTGCCCACAGCTCCCAGATGAAGTAATTTGCACTTAGTTGCAAATATTAACCGTATAAATGCCCTTCTAGCCACCAGTCACATGAAGAATGTGTGACAATTATTCTATCATGGCTAATCTCAAAAATGGGTGCTCAGAGATAGACTTCTAGGTCCAGATCTAAGCCTCTACATCAGTAGCCTGGATTTCAAAAGTCCTGAGCACTCAGCAGCTCCCACAGAACATAGGAGATGCACAGAAATCCATCTTCTGAATGAATCACTTAGGAAGTATTTGCTTTTGTAAATTACTTTTTCCTTTGATGCTTATTTTTTGGAGGGTTTATTTGGGAGGGGTGTTTTTTTGGTTGAGACTGGTGGCTGGTCTTTGGGTTTGGGGGTGGGGTGGGGTGTTCAAATGGGTTGTGTTTCTGTTTTGTTGTTTCTTTGGATGGCACTGGGGGTTGTGGCTTACAGATGCTTCGGTTGTGCATCAGCCTGATTGAAAGAACTAAACTGTAACTTTCAAGAAGCATTAAAACCTATGATTGGTGGAGGGAGGTGTGGCAGTATTTAAAGCTGTCATTTTTCAACAGTTCTGCTATTCTGTACTCTGGGACATTCTGCATCTGAATTGAAACACAAAGGCAACTGCTTCACAGATGGCTCTGCAGCAGCCAGAGATACTTCTCTTGCAATAAAAGATGCAGTACATGGACAGAAGAAGCACATCATCATTCAGTTATACACACAACACTGTATTTTCTTTTTAAAGATTATGGCCTCAGTTACAGGATTAGAACCTTTGTTGGGGGTTCTGACTGCATTCTATACCACATGAACTATGTGAACAAGAAAGATTTTGTAAAAATAATTTATATATAACTAGCTGCTGCACCTCTTTTTAAGCCTTAGTTTTTCTGTGGGCTTCTTTTGAAAGTAATATCACCCATTCAGTAGCCACTGATATTCCATACTAGGGGACAACCTGATAAAGAAGGATTTTATCATAGGACTTTTGCATTGGTATTTATTGATTGGTTCAGGGGTTCATAAGTATGAGACATGATATTGTTTGTTGCTGTAGACCTATGCACATATCAGCTGAGGACAAACTTTTGCATGTTTCTGGGGGAGGAAAGAGGGCAAAGGAAAGATTGTGTCGTGTTTTTGTGGTACAGCATCCATTCTCCTCTGATAGTATTGATGGACGGTGTCTCTGGAGATGGCTAAAAGCAGAGTTGTAGTATGGTTGTTGAAATGCTTCCCAGAACTTACGATAGATATACAGATGGCTTTCTGTCATTTCTTGTCATGTGTGAAATGAATCTGCACCTCACTGACTCCAGCAGCATTTCTGTGACCGGTTTTCTGATTTGGATAGTGGAGGGAGGCTGTCAAGAATTATGCTGCTCTGCAGCAGCATGTGTTTCTTGTGCCTAGCAAAACACTGCATAGATTGGCTGTTTGGTTTGGGATGAATCTTTCTCCTGAACCTTGTCCAGCACCAGCAGAAAAGAGGTAGTACACTAATTATTACTTATAAATAGGGACTGGCTTAAATTGTGAAATTTGGTAAATATTTATACTTCAGTACTTTTCATATTTGGTACCAGATGCTATGAGGATGTGGGGAAATGGGACAAAGGAAAATTAAAGGTTACATACCTTTATTTCTGGCTGCAAATTTCCCTCATTTTAAAGCATGTTTTACTACAGTTAAACTAGGGATTTACTCATCATCCTGTGGGCTGCTGCAGTAACTGGTAGAAACGTTATTCCTAGTCAACCGATAGATCACCTATGGGATACTTTTAACTGTTTCTTTCTTTAGGCTGTTAATTATGTATCTTGTGTGGGTGCAGTGTGCAATAAACTGCCAGCCGCAGCACCCAAATGTCTTCAACCTGCTCTGACAGACCTGAGTAGTCTAGCTGCTTCTCATTCTGATTCTCATCTGCAATTACATCATCGCTTTCTCTTTTTTGGCTGAAAGAAAAAACTGCTCGTTAACCACTTCCATAATCCAGTCATTTTGGTTAGCATATGATTGACTGACTTGTCACTGGTTTATGACCAGGTGCTAAAACTGTACATCAGATTTTCTTTGTTGCACAACATCAATATTGCATGAATATTGTGTAATATCCTTATTCAGTTCGTCAGTACTTGCAAACCCCAGTACAGGCTCACTGCAAATATACTTCTGAGGTGCTGTTAAAAGAGAGTGACAAAACTTCAGAACTAAATGGTATTATACTGTAATTAACTGGCTGCGTATTTGTACCATTGCCTTCTACAGAACAGAATCAGCACTATTTGTTATGGGCCCCATACAGCTAACCACTAAAGGAGATTCCCTTGTAGTTCAAATGGTAGGAGCATGTGCTTTTGGAATAGGAGGAGGTGTCCCCATTCTCACAACACCAATAGTTGCACAGTTTGGTTACAGATGTGAAGACTGAAGAGGCCAGAGGTTTGTTATAATATTTTCATGATTTAGATGTAACTATAAATGCCCTCCCCTGCAAATATTAAAAAAAATCAGCTGCAAGGTATTCAGTTTCCAAATATGCACTAGTCCTAAACCTGCACAGTTGACTTTAGCTGCTAAGCACCTAGGACAGTTTATAAATGTAAATAATTTAACATTTACATTTGACCTTTCAACCTAAAGTGCTTCACAAACTATATACATACAGCATCCCAGGAATTCATCCAGCACAGAGGTGAAAGGTAGCAGGTAGGCAACCAGTGAACAGCTTGTTCATGAAGGCAGGGACAGGAATTTGGTCAAGATAGCAAGGCAACCCCCTACTCTTACAAACATGACAAGCATTTTTAAAATGTCTATACACAGGACCAAGTTTTAAGGTAGGTTCAGAAAAACCCTGCAACAGGAACACATCATTGTTCTGCTGAGTCACCCTACTAAGCACAGGTGGTAGACTCTGCAAAAAGGTGCAGGGTTATTACTGTTGATTAATGATAAATGTTGGCAGATGGATCTTTTTAGTGCCAAGCTGGATATAAGAGAGGCTGGGGACTCTTTAGAAGAAGGAGAGAACAGTGAAACCCTAAGAACAGCTAGTTTGGGGGAGACTATATTATTGATAATGCCATATTGAAGGGAATGCATTTTGGATGCTAATTCAGAATCTGAATGCCTTGCTGAAGATAGGCTAGAAACTAAAGCTAAGAGCCTGGTTCATTGTTGTACTATTTCCCCTGTGTGTGGGCTCTGCTGCTAAGAGGCTGTAAAGCCACTGGATGTGCCTATTAGGTAATTCCCTCATCTTTGTGGAAAGCATCCACAAGGCATAAAAATGGCTGCAGTGCTCTAGCCCATCCTTGCAGCTGTGAGAGAAGTTTGCTATTCTGAACTCTGCAATAGCCCTTTGTGACAATAGGCAATTGGGCACAAGTTAGGATAGGCCTGAGGCTGCTTTAGTTTGTGCCAGAAATCAAAACCACTCCTAGCCAGAGTAGGGTAGGTATGAAGTTACAATTGCCTCCTACCCTTGGATCCTACATTTAGCACAGCTTGGTGGCATTTAGGATTCAGACCCATTTGTGGAAAGCTGTATGAGGCTCAGTTTTTCTACTGTGGAAGAACAGAGTGCAGGGGCAATCCTGTTAAGATTTGAACCTGTGGTTCTAGGTTGTCTAGAGACTTTAAACTAACATCCTCTTTAATACTGTACCACAAATGCATAAGGCAATTCTCAACTGCCCTGTGTCTATTGTAGGCATTTATACCTATGCAAAGGGGATATAAATGCTGCTGCCAATGTGAATAGAAAATTCAGTTTGGTAACAATAATATCCACCATGAAGAGGTGAAAATGACTACACAGGATCCAAGGAGCAGTGGATGAACATGTACATTTTTCTGATTCAGCAAATATTCTGGATAATTAGATAAGTATGTTGCAAACATGGAAAAGAAATGCCAAGGAATCACATCTTATATCCAGAGCTCCGCTGACTTCACCAGTATTCCACATGAGAATAAGGGTTCTCACTTGTGGGTCCCTTAGCAGGATAGAGCAAGAATCATTTAGTGCACCTGTGGAGCTCTGATTACATGTGGGTCGTGGTCTAAGATCCTATACTATATAGAGCTGGATGAAGTTTTCAGAATAAAAACATGTATATTACTTTCTTTCTCCAGAATAACAAAAACAACTAATCCACTTTATGGAACAATCACTGATGAAATCAAACAATCAAATATCATGGCTTGCTTTTGTTGCTGGTTTCTTTATATTCAATAAATCAAGCAGTCAAAAGATTTTTCCTCTATAACTTAGGGGGAAATGGGGAGGGGGAGTGAAATCTTGTATATCAGCTTTCAGAAACTTGTATTTTTTCCAGTCTATTTATAAACCCGAACAGTAAGATGTTTCAGTGCAACACCAGCAACCCTTAAATGTAACAGCATGAACAGTGCCACTATAATAATGCCCTTGTCTAAACCTTCTGATGTATAGTTGCTTTTGCAGTCTGGGAACAACAGGTACTAATACACTAATTAATGATCAGCCATAGACTCTAACTGAAAGACCATTAACCCAGAGTTTAAAATCCTCCTTTTGGAATCAATGTAATTATTCAGTATGTGGTTCTATAAAACTAACTATAGGTAAACTACAGTATTACTCACAGTCCCAAGCAGTTGAGGTAACTTGACAAAATTTAAGAAACCATAAAAATTGTTCTGCAGCAATGTTTTCTCCCTTCCCCTCCCCCTCTGAGATTTTGGACACTCCAGTTATGCCTTTTCTATTTTCTTCTGGACAGAAATCTAATTTTCCTAACTTCTCCTCGCTATTACTGCAGTGGCATTTGTCAGCCTTGTTATCATTTTTCATACATTCTCTAATTCTTCAATTAGACTTCTATAATATAGTGCTCAGAATGGTCACAAGATTCCAAGTGAAAGCTGGCACAGGGAGGTATAGTTAAAGTTAAGTTAAAACTACCTACACCAGCTAATAAATCTGCATCTCATCAGAATTTATCCGAAAGGAGGAAGATCACTCTCCTTCAAGAGTAACACCAGACAGGGCGGGCTCTACCATTTTTGCCACCCCAAGCGAAAAAGAAAAGCTGCTCAGACTGTCAAAGCAAAAAAAAGGCACCCTGACAGTGCCGCCCCAGAATGGATGGAATGCTGCCCCCTTAGCATGTGCCACCCCAGGCACTTGCTTCCTCCTCTGGTGCCTGGAGCCAGCCCTCATACCAGATGATGTAGCTTTAGATTACAGCTGAGGTTCCATAGCAGCCTGGCTGGCCAGTACTGCTGACCTGGCTATTCCTTTTTCTGTGAAATGTGCTATTTTGGAACCTGTGTTTTTCCTGTGTCTTTTGCAGATATCCCAGAAGGAGGCTCTGGCACAAGAAGCTTCTCTTCCTATGATCCAAGTCCAGTGGGAGCCTTTATGTTAAGGGAGTCAAAGGACTATCCAGGGATAGTGTGGCCCTCCCAGTGTTGAAAATTTGACCAAGGAGTGGGAAGGCAAGATCAATGACTGCTCTCCAAATAGAATGAATAGTATTTATTCTTCTCCTGTGCTCCCTAGAGTTCTGGGGATTCTGGCCTCCACTCTGCCCCCAGTAAGGGGCTGTAGCTACATGCTACATTCCATCCAGCCTATAATTTTAGGTTTCCATTCACCTATCACTCCCAAATCCTGTCCCAAACAGCATTTTGCAGCTCGTACTATTTAGAGTATAATTCTTTTCCTAACTCCCGTTGGCTCCATTCTGCTTGCTATTTGGTATTGGTCAGCCCTCCTATTTTTGCAGCATCTGCAAAGTTAAAAACCATGCCACATATTCACTCCCCCAGGTCACTGATGAACAGAGAAAATGACAAGGGGCTTTGAAAACAATCCCTGCAGCACTCCATTTGTTGCTACATTTTTATCTGATTTTACCATTCACCACCCCCCTCTTCAGCCTTAACAAGCTAACTCTTTATCTAGCTGAGTATTTCGTTATCAGTACTATACTTTGCAACCTTACACCTTAGTCTTGTCTAGGTGTATTGGAAAAGATCTTGAAAAGCACTTCTCATTGCTTCATCCACAAATACGTTAGTCAGATTTGTTAACCACACCTCCTCTTTGTGTGCTAGCAGGCAAGGCAAGTCTGCTAGCAGGCTTGCCTTGATTTAGTTCTGTAGTTAATCAAACAGCAAGTGACCTTTCAGAACATACTAGATGCCCAGCAGTGCATGATAAGGCTGGGATTAAATAAAAAGATTTCTGCTGGGACTGTGATAAGGAGGGAAAGGATTTGTACAAAACTTTTGGCTGGGCTTCACTGTACCGCACCTTGTGGCAGGAAATCCGGCATGAATTGAACAACATGCTAGTTAGTGATGTACCAAACAATTCATTCAGTTTTGTTCTATATTACCTATATGCTATCTGAGGCATGAGCAAGTTACCAAAGATTGGTTCTGAGCAGTATTAGCTTTTATTTTAGGAAAAGAGAAATCATGCCATTCTTAAGTTTCATAGAAAAATCTTAGGCATATTCAAGCCTGTAGAGGTACTAAAAACCATAGTGATTAAATATATTTAATTAACAGGTGTGCAGAGTATTAATATTAACCTCAAACCAATATTATTATACTAATCTAAAGACAACACTTAAGCCTCAGCTGCATCCAATGAGTATATGCTCCTAAAATAAGATCCATGAAAGAGTTTAAGCACCTAAACCCCAGACTTAGGCAACTAAGTTCCTGTTTCAGGTGCCTACATCCCAGTTTTGGTTCCTCTGCCATTCACAACACTCCCACCCAGTAGATGCCTAAACTCATTCAGTGGCTCAGATTTTCAGATTAAAATGTCCTTATGTTTCTGTCTCTAAACATGTGCAGTGCTACTCTGGGCATCCAGACTCCTCTCAGAGCTAAGCCCCAGGGTGATTCACAAACCAGGGAAAGACAGGCATTCATCCACCTAACTCTCATGGGAGGACCCAGTACGGTAGGTATTTTCAGACTGCACCTATGCATAGGATACCATTCAAAATCCAGCTGAATGACATGGTGATGCCCACCTTATAGCTTTTAGCCCAGTGCTTAGAGCACTCACCTGCAATGTGGGAGACCAAGGTTCAGGTTCACGTCCCCACTCTCTGCCAGAGGCTGAGAAAGGATTTGAACAGGGGTCTCCAAGCTGTCAGGACAGAGCTCTAACCCCTGAGTTATTCTGATGTGGGGCTCCCTCAGTCGTTCCTGTTAAACGTTCCAGTTGTTCCACTGTGGATAAATAATGAAAGAGTGGTTGGAGCAGGGGGAAGGGACTCAGGGTCTATGACATCCCAGGTGGGTGCCCCAGTCGCTGGGCTATAGTCATTCTCTCTCCTCACATCATTATATAGGGAGTCTAGGTGCCTTACTCAGCTGCATGGATTGCAATCTTGTTCCCGTGATTTTCTAGGCACCTAAAAGTTAGGTGCTATAACAGTCAGTGTTGCAACACTAAGTCTCTTCATGGATCCTACCCCCAGTATAAATAGCAGGTCACTCCCATAGTTCTATACCAGCAGGTGGTGTCTTCCTTCCCATTGAGGGCATGCAGCAGTAGGGCATTAAATCTGATAGTTGAGGATCTACAGTTGATTGTCTATAGCCATAAATATCCACTCAACTTAGCTGTACTGAATTCCCAGTGACAAATGCCTTGTCACCAACATACTGAGTCCTCAGTGCACATCAACATGTCTTAGGCCTGGTCCTGAGCATTCATAAAGGTTATCAATATATCCCATTCCTGATCTTGAATACCCAAAGGAGTCATCCATGAGATTCAGACCTTGTTCTGATTGATAACATGACCATCACCAGGCCCCAGGCCTAGTCTTGAGCATCCAACAAGGTCAATGACATTGCTTAAGCCTGTTTCCAAGTGCCCAGTGGAGTCACTGATAGGGTCTCAGGCCTAGTATTGAATAGCCAGTACTAGGGTCATTAACTTAGAACCCCATTCTGGACTCAGAGGAAAGTGTTTTATATCAACTGGGTTGAGGCCTCCCATGCTACAGGCTGGACATAAAGTGAGCCGTCCATCACAGGCTTCAGAGCATGGTGCAGGGAGACTGGGGAATTGCTATGTCACCTTCCTTGCTGGAGGTGTCAACTTACATTAAAAGGGAGTGGGAAGATGTTGCCATAGCAACCTTGTTCCCATCTTCATTGAAGCACAAGGAGAGGCTGAGGGGATTGCTATAGCAACATTCTCTATTTCAGGCACCAGCATCTTAGAGGGAAAGTCAGACAGGGTTGCTATAGAAACCATGCTCCCATTGGGGCATCAGCAGGGCTGGTTTCTTGGCAGCCTCCCCACCCCAATTTCAAAACATCCACATCCTAAAATGGAATTAAACCCTCCCCTGAACCCCAGCATAATTCCTATCACACCATGCATCCCCACCCTGCAAGCCGAGAAAGTAACTTTCTTGGTGCTATCTTGACCATCTTTCAGCACCTTCAATACCTGCCTCAAACCTCGGGTGTTTATGATTACACTTGGTCAAATTGCTGTGGCCCCTCTTATTTACAGAGCATTTCAATATACAGTTGGACCCAAAAGTATGCACAGGGGCCAGTTATTAGATAAACTGAGGTGTCAATCTCAGTTACTCTTTCACAAATGGCTGAAATCATTAGTCATCTATCTGGCTTGTGGCAGAGATGCTCCAAGTGTTCTTGTAGCACTGAGCAAGGGATCTATGTGTATACTCTCTCTCTAAGACTGGGCTTCTACAACAGGCAAATTCTTGTTTTAATCTAGAAATACTTCCCACCTAGAAGATCTATTCTGCTCATATTCATTAAAGGTATGGTGGTCATGAGCCATGTCTGATTAGGTAGCCTTTTTGAAGGAACTATCTGCACCACTTGCATAGGGGTGCACTCAGTAGCATGAATAAAAAAATATTCAAAATCCAAAAATATCTCTGAAACATTTAAAATTCCCAGAAGACTTGCTGGACTCAGGTATTCTTAGTCCTACTGAGTATAAAAGATGAAAACAGCTTGTCTGCTTCACCAAGCTCCATTTACCAAAATGTCCACTTGTCTCTGTACATATATGGAGTCTCTCGAATTCCTGATAGAAATGACTTGTCTTCAAGTCTGCCATTTCTCTACACTGGAGAATATTTGCCACAGTTAGTAGTTGTTAGCAAAGGCTTTGATGTGGAAGTTGAGGAGCAAAATCATGTGGCCACAACTGGCAGTATACCTCAGAGAGAAGCCACTGTTAGTGATCACCGGACACACACATATTCCATATTTGAGATCCCAAATAATTTTTTTCATTATAAATAATTTCTTAGTTACTCTGATCCAAATAATAATATTTAAGAATCCATCCACAACTTAAACTCAGGATTGACCCAGCAATTTCTGTGCATACTTTTAAAGCAGCAAAGAATTCTGTGGCACCTTATAGACTAACAGACGTTTTGGAACATGAGCTTTTGTGGATGAATACCCACTTCATCAGATGCATGTAGTGGAAATTTCCAGGGGCAGGTATATATATATGAAGCAAGCTAGAGATAATAAGGTTAGTTCAAACAGGGAGGATGAAGCCCTGTTCTAGCAGTTGAGGTGTGAAAACCAAGGGAGGAGAAACTGGTTTTGTAGTTGGCAAGCCATTCACAGTCTTTGTTTAATCCTGAGCTGATGGTGTCAAATTTGCAGATGAATTGAAGCTCAGCAGTTTCTCTTTGAAGTCTGGTCCTGAAGTTTTTTTGCTGCAGGATGGCCACCT